>NC_084757.1:4056635-4101635 GCF_033978785.1 Entelurus aequoreus | reverse complement strand
CATCTGTCTGGTTTTTTTCAACTTACAGTAATATGCTGTAAAAAAAATCACAAAATTTTACAGTAAAATCTATTGGTCATTTTGATAGTGTACAATTTGATGGATAACTTGCTTGGAAATCATAAGTTAAGCAGATATTTAAGTATTTATTTGGATTTTGACCATAAAAGTTGGATACTATAATATTTGTTGCGATATTGGACACTATTTTTTTCCCCCTGTCAAACTAGAAAAAAAAACACCTAATACCTTTAGTAAGAAAATAAGAAAGTAAAGAAAGAAAATATAAGGTATTTTATTGACACATTATTTCCAAGTTTTTGCGGGCCATATAAAATGACATGGCACTAAACCTACAGAAAATAGTTTTATGTTTACATTTTCGCCCTTTTTTCGTACACTTCATTAAGCATTTCTGACATTTTCCTTACTTTTGCACCTTCACTTGAAGTTTTTGTGTTTAATGTGATTTTACTATTTTGTTTACATGCTTTTCCCAAGCTTGTGTTGACATTTCCTTTTTGCCTTGATAGCTGAGGGATTATAATCAGAAGAAGGTTCATTTTGATATAAATATGTTTACAATGAACTTATTTTTCGCCTGGTCATAAAAAATGTCAATAATCATCGATATCGACTGGTATAAAACACTTACATCGTGATATCACGCTGATACCATGGATTTCGACGTACCTCCTTCAGTTCCTACTAGGGTTGTACGGTATACCGGTACTAGTATAGTACTGCGATACTAATAAATCATATTCAGTACTATACTGCCTCTAAAAAGTACCAGTCCTCCCCCGGCCCCTTTTTTTTGTCACGTCACGTGGTGACATTGCTGGTTTTACGAGCAGAGGAGCATGTTGGGCAGCGCACACACACAGAGTACTTACAAGCAGACACAGTGTGTAGACAGAAAAGGGAGAATGGACGCATTTTGGTGTAAAAAGTGACGATAAAGGTGAAGTTATAACACTGAAACACCCTCAGCAAGAGGTGCTTTAAGACATGGCTAGCTAGCTAGCAGCGAACATCCATCCGCAGTGTTTTAGCTACTTCTAAATCACTAATCCTCGCCTCCATGGCGACAAATAAAGGGAGTTTCTTACAAGTATCATTATCACTGGAGGACGAGGAATAGCTAAACATGCTTCACTACACACTGTAGGATACGCTAGCTAACTGCTAACAGCAAGCTAGCACCCCTGAATCTAAACAAATGCCATGGGTGGATCTAGTCGATACCACTATGATTACATCGATATTTTTTAGTATCACAAAATCTTTTTTTCTTTTTTTGAAATTCATATTATGTTTATAAAGTCAGTAAATATGTCCCTGGACACGTGAGGATTTTGAATATGACCAATGTATGATCCTGTAACTACTTGGTATCGGATCCATACCTAAATGTGTGGTATCATCCAAAACTAATGTAAAGTATCAAAGAAGAGAAGAATAAGTGATTATTACATTTCAACAGAAGTGTAGATAGAACACGTTAAAAGAGAAAATAAGCAGATATTAACAGTGAATGAACAAGTGGATTAATAATCCATTTATACAGTTTGTCCCTCATAATGTGTACAAAATAATAGGTGTATAAATGACAATATGTTACTGCAGACTAATTAGGAGTCTTTGTTTGTTTACTTACTACTAAAAGACAAGTTGTCTAGTATGTTGACTATTTTATTTAAGGACTAAATGACAATAATAAACATATGTTTCATGTACACTAACATTTTTTGCTCCAATTAAGCAAAACATTGTTCACCACCAGCTGTCTGCTGAGGTGACCACGAGCTGGTGTGGTAGCATTCCCCCAATATGCTCCATGTCCATATTGGCAACCTACTTGTTGCAGTTCTCCATCAGACTCCGTGAGCAACATGTCATGTCCACCATTAAAGATTGTGAGCTTCCTTCATCACCAGTGAACAATGCTCATTTAAAGACAGAAGGAGTGTTGTTGCAGCTGGAACAAATAAACAGGGAGCCTCTAATCTGCCCATTCCAGACTCTGTTAACTCACTTAGTTTTGTTGCAACAAACGAGGTTGGGAAAAATAGGTTTTTCTTCATTTTTCTTAAGCCAGGCCTTTTTTTTTTTAAGTAGGGGATGTTTTTAATTTGGGCAAAAAAACAGAATTTTCTCCTGCGGATTTAGCGGCGGCCTGCTCTCAGAGTGGCCATCTGTCAGGGGGATTAGGTCGCAACTACCCGGGCAATTTCCCCGCAAACCTGGGGGAGAGGGGGCGGAGCAAAGCCAAGTCACAAACAAGCAGAGAGCCAACATGAAATATAGTAAACTTCTAGTTTTATGTGAGATTTGTTTTTTTTTGGTCCACTTACATTACAAAAACTTTTATTGTGAAACTAATTCTGTTTTTTTCATTTTCTATTATACAGTGTTGCCCCATTTTATGCGGGGGTTACATTCCAAAAAATACCCGTAAGTGAAATCCGTGGAGTAAAAGTACATTACTTTTCCGTTCCTTTACTTTTCCGTTCCTTATATATATTTTTTCACTTACTGTGCACGTTTTTTGGTTTACATGTTTTTTAATTTATTATACGTTTTTTTTTATTCCTTATACGGTACAGGCCGAACGTTTGGACACACCCTCTCATTAATCTTTATGTTCATGACTATTTACATTGCAGATTGTCACATCAAAACTATGAATGAACACATGTGGAGTTATGTACTTAACAAAAGAAGTGAAAACATGTTTTATATTCTAGTTTCTTCAAAATAGCCACCCTTTGCACACTCTTGGCATTCTCTCCATGAGCTTCAAGAGGTAGTCACCTGAAATGGTTTTCACTTCACAGGTGCGCTTGAAGCTCATGGAGAGAATGCCAAGAGTGTGCAAAGCAGTAATAAGAGAAAATGGTGGCTATTTTGAAGAACACTATTGAACTTTTCAACTTTGCGCCTATAACAGCCTTTCTGGGTGTTGTTGATAAATGGCTTTCGCTTTGCATAGTACAGTTTAAACTCGCACTTACAGATGTAGCGAGCAACTGTCGTTGCACACCCGTGAAGTGAAACCCATTTCAGGCGACTACCTCTTGAAGCTCATGGAGAGAATGCCAAGAGTGTGCAAAGCAGTAATCAGAGCAAAGGGTGGCTATTTTGAAGAAACTGGAATATAAAAACACGTTTTCAGTTATTTCACATTTTTTTGTTAAGTACATAACTCCACATGTGTTCATTCATAGTTTTGATGTGACAATCTACAATGTAAATAGTCATGAAAATAAAGATTGAATGAGGAGAAGGTGTGTCCTATACCGTATTTCCGGGCGTGACACCAACGATGCAGCACGTCAGAGGAGGCGTCCTTTAAAAAAAACACAAGATGCTCACAGTCGACTCGGCGAGAGGACGCGTCTCTCGTCAAAATGGAGCTGCAATTAAGCGTAAATCCTGTGCAGCTTGATGTGAGCAGACACCAGGCAGAACAAAGCTGTCAGCGTGCTCTGATCTCACTTTGTTGGCAGACTGGAGGATTCAAACGGATTTATTTTTGTCACTTTGATTAGCGTATCACACATACAGTATGTACAGGGATTGTCTACGTTTTTATGACCGCGCTACCGATCAATATATTTACTTCAAAATCAATTCATCAAAGCACGAACAGCTGTTTGGTTGCATAGTCGCCAAACGACATGAAAACAAATATATTCCGCTTCCTTGAAATGGACAACAACTGAACAAATATATATTTTTTATAGTGACTATTTGACTTAATTTACACATTTGTAAATGCGATTTTGAAATATACATTTTATATATGCATTGTAAGTTATAATAATAATAGATTTTATTTGTAAAAAGCACTTTACATTGAGTAAACAACCTCAAAGTGCTACAGTGTATTAAAAATAAATAAATAAAATAAGATAAATAAAAAGATAATAAAAAATAAATAAAAATAAAAACTAGAACAGCCAAATAGCTAAAACTATTATGCATACATCTAAAAAAAAAGACATTTTTAAAAAGAAGGGTTTTTAAGCCTTTTTTAAAAGCATCCACAGTCTGTGGTGCCCTCAGGTGGCAAGGAAGAGCGTTCCACAGACTAGGAGTTATAAAACAAATTTGTTGCACATTTATACAGTAAAATTTTTTTAAAAAATCATATATTTTTGTACTCAGATTGTAGGCACAATCTGCATACATACAATAAGTCAAAATGAAAAAAATAACTGTATTCACTCAGGATGTGTACAAAATGTAGTACTTTTATAAGCACCGACCAAATTCCGTCTGTTCTATCGAGTAGCAATTCAACAACTGTACAAATATATATTTTTTACAGTTACTATTTGACTTAATTTACACATTTGTACATGCGATTTTGAATTATACATTTCATATATGCATTGTAAGTTATAAAACAAATTTGTTGCACATTTATACAGCAAAAATTAAAAAAAATCTGATATTTTTGCACTCAGATTTTAGGCGCAATCTGCATACATACAATAAGTCAAAATGAAAAAAATAATAACTGTGTATTCACTCAGGATGTGTACAAAATGTAGTACTTTTAGAAGTACCGACCAAATTCCGTCTGTTCTATCGAGTAGCAATTCAACAACTGTACAAATATATATTTTTTATAGTTACTATTTGACTTAATTTACACATTTGTACATGCGATTTTGAATTATACATTTCATATATGCATTGTAAGTTATAAAACAAATTTGTTGCACATTTATACAACAAAAATTTAAAAAAATCTGATATTTTTGCACTCAGATTTTAGGCGCAATCTGCATACATACAATAAGTTAAAATGAAAAAAATAATAACTGTGTATTCACGCAGAATGTGTACAAAATGTAGTACTTTTATAAGTACTGACCAAATTCCGTCCGTTCTATCGAGTAGCAATTCAACAACTGTACAAATATATATTTTTTATAGTTACTATTTGACTTAAATTACACATTTGTACATGCGATTTTGAATTATACATTTTATATATGCATTGTAAGTTATAAAACAAATTTGTTGCACATTTATACAGCAAAAAAAAAAATCTGATATTTTTGTACTCAGATTTTAGGCGCAATCTGCATACATACAATAAGTCAAAATGAAAAAAATAACTGTGTATTCACTCAGGATGTGTACAAAATGTAGTACTTTTAGAAGTACCGACCAAATTCCGTCTGTTCTATCGAGTAGCAATTCAACAACTGTACAAATATATATTTTTTACAGTTACTATTTGACTTAATTTACACATTTGTACGTGCGATTTTGAATTATACATTTCATATATGCATTGTAAGTTATAAAACAAATTTGTTGCACATTTATACAGCAAAAATTAAAAAAAATCGGATATTTTTGCACTCAGATTTTAGGCGCAATCTGCATACATACAATAAGTTAAAATGAAAAAAAATAACTGTGTATTCACTCAGGATGTGTACAAAATGTAGTACTTTTAGAAGTACCGACCAAATTCCGTCTGTTCTATCGAGTAGCAATTCATGTCAAATTAAACTGCAACATATTTTGAGTGTCTAGCAAAACGCTATATAAATCTAATCCATTATTGTTATTATTATTATATTTTAGTACTTTTAGTTGCACCAGATGTCATGTACGGTAGCAGACAAGGCACCGGCTCAAGCACTTGGCGGGCAAACAGGCGTATTCGTAGCAGACTGCCCCCATAGAAGGTCATGTTGTAATGTCCCATGCCAACAAAGCACGCATGCCTGATAGAAAGCGCTCAAAAGTAAGGTTGAACTTTTCAGAGTTGCATTATCTCGATGCTAATTGGATATAGCATATGCATGCTACTGATTAGCAGTGTGTAATAAGCACAGTACTCACAATGTAACTTTGTAGGACTCAACAAAAGACAAGACTGGCACATGCAGCTTATTGGCAAAGACTACCTTGAACAAACTGAAATGAGTACTTTGTAAATAATACTCAGAATAGTAAGAAATCCAAATATAACAAGTGGACAATATCAGCTCTCTGTTATATACAAAAAATGGTATGTTATTATCACACAAATTAGCATTTATTTTAACATATTGGTACTGTTGAGTACCGGCATCAACTTGCAAGTACCGGAAAGTGGTACCAGAACATTTTTTTTCTTCCTAAATTTAGTGGGTGCAGCTAATATATGGGAAAAAAACATTTTTCTTCCGAAATTTAGTGTGTGCGGCTTATATATGGGAAAAAAAATATTTTTCTAAATTGAGCTTATATGTGGAAAAAATATTTGTTTTCCTTACTGAATTTAGTGGGTGCGGCCTATATATGGAAACTTTTCTCTTTTTTTCCTTTTTAGTGGGTGCGTCTTATATATGGGAAGATTTGTAAAAAAAAAAATTAAAAAAATTTCAATCATAATTTTAGTGGGTGCGGCCTATCCGGGAAATATATTTTTTCCCTTACTACATTTAGTGGGTGGGGCTTATATATGAAACAAATATTTTTTTTTCCTAAATTTAGCTTATATGTGGAAAAATATTTGTTTTCCTTACTGAATTTAGTGGGTGCGGCTTATATATGGGAAAAAAATATTTTTCTAAATTTAGCTTATATGTGGAAAAATATTTGTTTTCCTTACTGAATTTAGTGGGTGCGGCTTATATATGGGAAAAAATATTTTTCTAAATTTAGCTTATATGTGGAAAAATATTTGTTTTCCTTACTGAATTTAGAGGGTGCGACTTATATATGGGTAAAAAATATTTTTCTAAATTTAGCTTATATGTGGAAAAATATTTGTTTTCCTTACTGAATTTAGTGGGTGCGGCTTATATATGGGAAAAAAATATTTTTCTAAATTTAGCTTATATGTGGAAAAATATTTGTTTTCCTTACTGAATTTAGAGGGTGCGACTTATATATGGGAAAAAAATATTTTTCTAAATTTAGCTTATATGTGGAAAAATATTTGTTTTCCTTACTGAATTTAGAGGGTGCGGCCTAGATATGGAAACTTTTCTCTTTTTTTCCTTTTTAGTGGGTGCGTCTTATATATAGGAAGATTTGTAAAAAAAAAATTCAATCATAATTTTAGTGGGTGTGGCCTATTCGGGAAATATATTTTTTCCCTTACTAAATTTAGTGGGTGGGGCTAATATATGAAAAAAATATTTTTTTTCCATAAAGTTAGCTTATATGTGGAAAAATATTTGTTTTCCTTCCTAAATTTAGTGGGTGTGGCTTATATATGGAAGTATTTTTTTTTCCTTCCTAAATTTTAGTGGGTGCGGCTTACACATGGAAAACTATTTTTTTTCTTTTTAAATTTGGTGGGTGCGGCTAAAAATGGGAAAATATTTTTCCCTTTCTAAATTTAGTGGGTGCGGCTTGTATGTGGAATTTAAATGTTTTTAATTTTTTTTAGATATTTAGTGGGTGCGGCTTATATATAGAAACTATTTTTATTTTTTCCTAGATTTAGTGGATGTGGCTTATATATGGAAACTATTTTTATTTTTTCCTAAATTCAGTGGGTGCGGCTTATACATGGAAACATATCTTATCCCTTCCTAAATTTAGTGGGTGCGGCTTATACATGGAAATGTATTTTTTCCCTTCTTAAATTTAGTGGGTGCGGCTTATATACGAAGAAGAAAAAAAAGGTTTTCCTTGCTGAATTTAGTGGGTGCGGCTTATATATGGAATTAAAAATATATATATATATATATATATATATATATTTAGTGGGTTCGGCTTATATGTAAGTGTGAATGTTGTCTGTCTATCTGTGGCCCTGCGATGAGGTGGCGACTTGTCCAGGGTGTACACCGCCTTCCGCCCGATTGTAGCTGAGATAGGCTCCAGCGCCCCCCGCGACCCCGAAGGGAATAAGCGGTAGAAAATGGATGGATGGATGGCTTATATATGGAAACTATTTTTATTTTTCCCTAGATTTAGTGAGTGTGGCTTATATATGGAAACAATTTTTATTTTATTTTTAAATTTAGTGGGTGCGGCTTACATATGGAAACTATTTTTATTTTTTTTCAAATTTAGTGGGTGCGACTTATATATATATAAAAAAAATGTTTTCCCTTCCTAAATTTGGTGGGTGCGGCTTACATATGGAAAAAATTGTTTTTCTTTTCTAAATTTAGTAGGTGCGCCTTATATATGGAAACAAATGTTTCCCCTTCCTAGATTTAGTGGGTGCGGCTTATATATGGGAAAGTATCCACCCCCCGCCCCCCCTAAATTTGGTGGGTGCGGCGTATATGTAGAAATAAATAGTTTTTCTTTTCTAAATTTAGTGGGTGCGGCTTACATATAGAATTTTTTTAAAATTTTTTGTTTAGTGGTTGCGGCTTATATATGGAAACAATTTATTTTTTCCCCCTAAATTTAGTGGGTGCAGCCTATATATGGAAACATATTTTATCCCTTCCGGAATTTAGTGGGTGCGCTTATATATGGGAAAGTATTCCCCCCCGCCCCCTAAATGTGGTGGGTGCGGCTTGTATATGGAAAAAATTGTTTTTCTTTTCTAAATTTAGTGGGTGCGGCTAATATATGGAAACAAATTTTTTTCCTTTACTGATTTAGTGGGTGCGGCTTATAAACGGAAACAATTTAAATTTTTTCCTAAATTTAGTGGGTGCGGCTTATACATGAAAATATATATATATATATATATATAAATATGTTTTTTCTGCATTTTGGTGGGTGCGGCTTATAAATAGAAAACATGTATTTATTTATTTTTTCTAAATTTAGTAGGTGCGCCTTATATGGGGAAAAAATGTTTCCCCTTCCTAGATTTAGTGGGTGCGGCTTATACATGGAAACAATTAATTTTTTTCCCCTAAATTTAGTGGGAGCAGCGTATACTGTATATGGAAGAAAAATGTTTCCCTTCCTAAATTTAGTGGGTGCAGCTTATATATGGAAACATATTTTATCCCTTCCGGAATTTAGTGGGTGCGGCTTATATATGGGAAAGTATTCCCCCCGCCCCCTAAATGTGGTGGGTGCGGCTTGTATATGGAAAAAATTGTTTTTCTTTTCTAAATTTAGTGGGTGCGGCTAATATATGGAAACATATTTTTTTCCTTTCTTAATTTAGTGGGTGCGGCTTATAAACGGAAACAATTTAAATTTTTTCCTAAATTTAGTGGGTGCGGCTTATACATGAATATATATATATATATATATATATATATATATATATATATATATATATATATATATATATATATATATATATATATATATATATATATATATATATATATATATAAATATGTTTTTTCTGCATTTGGTGGGTGCGGCTTATAAATAGAAAACATGTACTTATTTATTTTTTCTAAATTTAGTAGGTGCGCCTTATATGGGGAAAAAATGTTTCCCCTTCCTAGATTTAGTGGGTGCGGCTTATATATGGAAACAATTTTTTAAAAATTCCTAAATTTAGTGGGTGCGGCTTATACATGGAAACATATTTTTTTCCTTTCTTAATTTAGTGGGTGCGGCTTATAAATGGAAACAATTTACATTTTTTCCTAAATTTAGTGGGTGCGGCTTGTACATGGAAACATATTTTTTTCCTTTCTTAATTTAGTGGGTGCGGCTTATAAATGGAAACGATTTACATTTTTTCCTAAATTTAGTGGGTGCGGCTTATACATGGAAAAATATATATATAAATATGTTTTTTTCTGCATTTGGTGGGTGCGGCTTATAAATAGAAAACATGTATTTATTTTTTCTAAATTTAGTAGGTGAAAAAATGTTTCCCCTTCCTGGATTTAGTGGGTGAGGCTTATATATCGGAAATTATTTTTTCCCCGTTCTAAATTTAGTAGGTGCGGCTTATAAATGGAAACAATTTACATTTTTTCCTAAATTTAGTGGGTGTGGCTTATACATGGAAAAATATATATATAAATATGTTTTTTCTGCATTTGGTGGGTGCGGCTTACAAATAAAAAAAACATGTATTTATTTATTTTTTCTAAATTTAGTAGGTGAACAAATGTTTCCCCTTCCTAGATTTAGTGGGTGCGGCTTATATATCGGAAATTATTTTTTCCCCTTTCTAAATTTAGTGGGTGCGGCTTGTATCCTGGTGCCCTCCATAGTCCGGAAAATACGGTACATTTAAAAACTTTACGTTTCACGCTTTACGGAATGAGTCAACTTAGGTTTCCCAAGATGCATCAGTTCTTAGAAAGGACGACATGGCGTGTGCGTCTGTCAGCGAGGCCCCGCCCCCCTCCTTCCAGTGGACCTGCTCGCAGTAAATGCTCATAGATTATCCACGCTCATGTTGAAAAAACAGCCGCGCCGTGCGATTTAGCACGCGGCTGCGCCTCATGCGAAGGAAGTGGGGCAGAACGTAGCGAGGCCTTTCAGATGTTCGGCTGGCTGCTTTCGCTTGGGCCGCTCCGATGGGCTCGCAGACATCAAAACAAGCGCCTGGCGCACGGAGACAAATAATTGATAGGGTTTCTCTTCCAGCATGTAAAAACACATCCTGGCGTGCGGCTGCTACCTGTATCACACACACGGCCCGGGTAGGAAAGGTACTTCGGTGGCGTTCACGTCACCTCAAAGCAAGAAAAACCATGTGGCTGCTCACACACACACACAGAGTTGATATCTGAAAACAACAATGGCGGGGCAACAGTCACATGACTTGACTTCTTTGGAAGTGGATCAGTACCAGCATTTGCAGCGCAATGACGATGGTGACTTAACCCGAGACGTTGACCTCCGTGACAAATATGGAGTGACAGGAAGTAAAACATCTTTTGGACGGAGTTGTGTCCTTCCTGTTTTCGCGCCTTAAGCCGGAAGTAAAAGCGTCCAGCAACGTTTGTAAGTTTTACAATACAACTACAACTATTCTTACTTACGAAACCGTCACGTGTGTATTGTCTGCATGAGGGTTTTAATGCATATTTGTACGTGCCATCGTAATGTAATCAAGCTAGCGTCGTTAGCATTAGCTAATATGCTAACACGCTTATGAGTGTCAACATCGTGCTCTGTAGTCCGGAGAGAGTGCCAAATCTGCTGGTTTGATTGTGACACGCATTTTAGTTGTAATTTTCATTACCGGGCTAGAAAACATTTTGAAATCGCCATGTGGAATCGCTAATGCTAATGAGTAGCATGCATATGGCATATCCAATGTAAATTAGCATTCAGCTAAAAGTGTTTTCCCGCCAAGTGCTTGAGTTGGGGCCAAGTCTGAAACCGGACGAGACGTGCAACAGAGGTATCGAAAGGTGGTGCAGTCCGATTTTACGTAAACCGGTACTCTGTAGTACGGACGGAATTTAGGCGATAGCTACAAAAAACGCCGAATTTGGTAGGGATTGGGCGATACGACTGAAAAATGTATTACAATTAGGGATGTCCGATAATGGCTTTTTGCCGATATCCGATATACCGATATTGTCCAACTCTTTAATTACCGATACCGATATCAACCGATACCGATATCAACCGATATATACAGTCGTGGAAATTAACACATTATTATGTCTAATTTGGACAACCAGGTATGGTGAAGATAAGGTACTTTTAAAAAAAAAATTATAAAATAAAATAAGATAAATAAATTAAAAACATTTTCTTGAATAAAAAAGAAAGTAAAACAATATAAAAACAGTTACATAGAAACTAGTAATGAATGAAAATGAGTAACATTAACTGTTAAAGGTTAGTACTATTAGTGGACCAGCAGCACGCACAATCATGTGTGCTTACGGACTGTATCCCTTGCAGACTGTATTGATATATATTGATATATAATGTAGGAAGCAGAATATTAATAACAGAAAGAAACAACCCTTTTGTGTGAATGAGGAGGGAGGTTTTTTGGGTTGGTGCATTAATTGTAAGTGTATCTTGTGTTTTTTATGTTGATTTAATAAAAAAATAAAAATAAAAAAATAATTAAAAAAACGATACCGATAATAAAAACACTGATACCGATAATTCCCGATATTACATTTTAACGCATTTATCGGCCGGTAATATCGTCAGGCCGATATTATCGGACATCCCTAATTACAATGTAAGTTTTCTGTATCGATCGATATCGATAATTGTCAGGGTGGTAACGCTTTTGCAGATACGGTTGTATTACGATGTCAAACAAATGCTTGGTGTAGTTTTTTTTCTGGCTCTTTTACTTTGGCAGGGTCTGAAAATAAGCTACATCTCCCAGAATCCTATGCGCAGCGTGAGTGAAAGAGAAAGCAGGAAGTGAGGTGTGTTCCTACTTTGTAGTTAATAGAGGAATTTTTATTTTATTTTTAAAAATCTGTTCATAACTTTTTAAATGATGTCGCTAAGAAAGAGACAAAAAGAAAACCACTTCTCGCACCTGGTCTGGGGTATTTTCTGCAGGTTTAGTGGCAGGAAGTTACAGCTGTGCTCTAAAGGGTGAGCGCGGCTAAGGTGTTAGCGGTCTTGCATCATTTACAGACCACATTGGTGTGACCACGGTCTGTTTAGAAAAACTACATCCAAAAAGTGCCATACTGTCCAGGTGACTGACCATTTTTACCTTCACTTCCTCACTCCATGCAAAAAATCAAGCAAAAAGGATAGTTGACACTGTCACCTGATTGGTTGTTAGCATGTCACTCCCACTGATCACTTCCTGCGTTGCTAGGTTACCAGAGGGAGTGTTTTTGTTCATGCAACCAACCTTGCTTCCATACTTTGGCTTTCTTCTGACAAATGAAGAACATTTTTTAAAAAAGTTTTATCGAACACATTTTTCAAATTGTTATTGATTTCGTGTCTATCGCGATACATATTGATATAGTATTATTTTTTATTATTAATTAATTATAGTGTTTTATTTTGTATTGTTATTGATTACGCAATATACAATATAGTTGTATTTTTTATTGTTGTTGATTACGCGATATATAACAATAGTTTTATTTTTTATTGTTATTGATGACGCAATATATGATATATTTTTATTTTATTATTGTTATTGATTACGCGATGTAAAACAATAGTTTTATTTTTTATTGTTATTTTTTGTGCGATATATAATGATATTGTTTTATTTTTTATTGTTATTGATTACGCCACATATTATATTGTTTCATTTTTTATTGTTATTGATTACACAATATATAATGATAGTTTTATTTTTTATTGTTATTGATTTTACGCCATATATAATGATATCATTTTATTTGTTATTGTTATTGATTACGCGATATATAATGATATTGTTGATTTTGTTATTGATTATGTGACATATTAATTACGCCATATATAATGATATGGTTTTATTTTTTATTGTTATTGATTACACAATATATAATGATAGTTTTATTTTTTATTGTTATTGATTACACAATATATAATGATAGTTTTATTTTTTATTGTTATTGATTACGCCATATATAATGATATCGTTTTATTTTTTATTGTTATTAATTATGCAATATATAATGATATATTTTTATTTTTTATTGTTATTGATTACGCCATATATAATGATATTGTTTCATTTTTTATTGTTATCTGATGTATAACAATAGTTTAATCTTTTATTGTTATTGATTTCGCGATATATAACAGTTTTATTTTTTATTGTTATTGATGACGCAATATATAATGATATAGTTTTATTTTGTATTGTTATTGGGTTAGGGTTATTGATTACGCGATATATAATATCGTTTTATTTTTTATTGTTATTGATTACGCGATATATAATATCGTTTTATTTTTTATTGTTATTGATTATGCAATATATAATGATATAGTTTTATTTTTTATTGTTATTGATTATGCAATATATAATGATATAGTTTTATTTTTTATTGTTATTGATTACGCCATATATAATGATATTGTTTTATTTTTTATTGTTATTGATTATGCCATATATAATGATATTGTTTTATTTATTATTATTATTGATTATGCAATATATAATGATATCGTTTTATTTTTTATTATTATTGATTATGCAATATATAATGATATCGTTTTATTTTTTATTGTTATCGTTGACGCGATATGTAATATCGTTTTATTTATTGTTATTGGGTTAGGGTTATTGATTACGCGATATATAATGATAGCGTTTTATGGCCCAGCCCTAATATTTAGCCAACATTTTTCAGGTCTTATTGGACACTTTTACAGATTCTTCTTAACGCTCTTTTTTTCTTCTTTAATAAACGTGTTGAGCGTGACAAACGACCCCCGAGCCGCACTTTGGACTTATGTAAGCCGAGCACAAGACACAAAAAGTCACAGCTTCCCGTTTGAAGTTCTAATGGCAATCAGTCGCATCTTCTTGAGAGGAAGCAGCAGAACTAACCTTATTGGCGTTAAGGTCGAGCACAACCAGCGACAAACATCCGGCCGAACGCAAACACAGTCAGGGTCACCTTAACGCGATTACCGTAAGACCGACACGGTTGTTGACCGGAGAGGATTTAGGACCGCGAGGAACGCTGATGGGGAAAACACGAAAGTGCAAAGATGTACTTTGGACCCCCGAACGCTGCCATGCGGCCATGACGGGCTTAGTGCGCTAAAAAGACACGCACGTTTACATACACACACACACACACACACACACACACACACACACACACACACACACACACACACACACACACACACTTGCATAGAGCAAAGATTAAAAGTCAACAAAGAGAACTTAACCGGATTAAAGCCTCACTAGTGGATCTTCCAAAACAATTTTCACTGTGCTAAATAATCACAAATACTGCTCAACTTTGGAGGCTGGCGGCATGCACGCATGTGTGTGTGTGTGTGTGTGTGTGTGTGTGTGTGTGTGTGTGTGTGTGTGTGTGTGTGCGTGCGTGCGACAGCTGGCTGTTGCTAGATAAACTGTGTTTTGAAGCCAAGCCAGGGGTTGTGTCTTGGCTCCGCGGCCCAGGCAGGCTATGCAGAGAATATGATATTTCATGAATCTCATTAGGACGCCTGGCCTCCATCTTTAAAAACTAACAAAACAAACGACATTCGGGTGCACATGTATGACACACCTGTCGCATAAAGAGTGATTGACAGGCTAAAAACGCCAACACCGGTGATAAAAACGTTCAGACCAGGGGCGCCCACACTTTTTCTGCAGGCCAGCTACTTTCCAATGTATCAATCAATCCATTTGAAGTCCGCCCTGAGATGGGTAAGTCGTGAGTTCAAACCCCGGCCGAGTCATACCAAAGACTATAAAAATGGGAGCCATTACCTCCCTGCTTGGCACTCAGCATCAAGGCTTGGAATTGGGGGTTAAATCACCAAAAATTATTCCCGGGCGCGGCCACCGCTGCTGCTGCTCACTGCTCCCCTCACCTCCCAGGGGGTGAACATGGGGATGGGTCAAATGATGACAAATTTCACCACATCTAGTGTGTGTGTGACAATCATTGGTACTTTAACTTTAACTTATCAAAAAAAATGGCGGCTCAGTCCATAACATTTTTTTTTTTTTTACACCAAATACTGAAAAATGAATGTAAAAAACACTATTTTTACCCTCTTGAGCTGTCTTTTTTTTTTTCACCATACATTGAACAAAAATTTAAACGCACCACTTTTGTTGTCACTCCCACTTTTCACGAGTTGAACTCAAAGATGTAAAACTTTTACCATAAACACAAAAGACCTACTCCTCTCAAATATTGTTCACAAATCTGTGTTAGTGAGCATTTCGTCATTGCCGAGATAATCCATCCCACCTCAAGGTGCTGATGACAAAGCATGGTTACTGTACAGGTGTGCCTTAGGCAGCTCACCATAAAAGGCCAAATGTGCGGTTGTATCACACGGCACAACGCCACACATGTCGCAAGTTTTCAGGGAGCGTGCAGTCGGCGTGCTGACTGCAGGAATGTCCACCACAGCTGTATTCCATGAATTCAATGTTAATTTCTCCACTATAAGCGGTCTCAAAAGGCATTTCAGGGAATTTGGCAGCACGTCCAGAAGATGCACCTCCATGATCGTCTGAGACCAGCCACCCGGACAGCTGCTGCAACAATCGGTTTGCATAACCAAATACATTTCTGCACAAACTCCTCGCCCTCATCGGGTTCAGTATACAAATCTACAGCCATTTTCTTACAGTGCATTACTGTTCACTGAAAAACACTACCGCTGTTGTTTTTAACGCAAAATTTTGGCGACGCAGCTGCTACTTTTTTTCTACGTTCCCTGTTTTTGCAAAAATGGTACCACTGGTGACTTCACAGTAAATTTCTGGCGACTGAGCTGCCCACTTTGGGCATCCCTGGTTTAGACTGAAGACTTAAAATCTTCTTTATAATCGTCCTCTAATCACTCCCCGCACTAATGCAGGTGTGACTATTTTTATTTTGTAGCATTTATACATTTGCCCGGTCCCTGAAGTGTTCTTAGGAGGACGAACCCAAAACAAAAAAAAGGCTTCCATATCCGTGGAGACTATTCTTAGAGGAGGCGCTTTCTTTTAACTGCGCAAATGGAAAAGCTTCAATTGTTTTTTTTTGTGTGTGTTTGTCCCACTTTTGACGTCCACTTCCCAAAAAAAAAAACATAAAAAAAGGCGATAAATTAGCAGCTATTTTTTTAAACCCGGTCTCGTTAGCGACTTTGCTAACTGGACCGGCATCAAACAAGAGTGCAAGGCAGCAAAGCGAGAACAGAAACTTTACTCGAGAAATGGAGAAATACAGTAGATGTAATCAAATGCATTAGAACAGGGGTCACCAACGTGGTGCCCGCGGGCACCAGGTAGCCCGTAAGGACCAGATGAGTAGCCCGCTGGCCTGTTCTAAAAATAGCTCAAATAGCAGCACTTACCAGTGAGCTGCCTCCATTTTTTAAATTTTATTTGTTTACTAGCAAGCTGGTCTCGCTTTGCTCGACATTTTTAATTCTAAGAGAGACAAAACTCAAATAGAATTTGAAAATCCAAGAAAATATTTTAAAGACTTGGTCTTCACTTGTTTAAATAAATTCATTATTTTTTTTACTTTGCTTCTTATAACTTTCAGACAGACAATTTTAGAGAAAAAAATACAACCTTAAAAATGATTTTAGGATTTTTAAACACATATACCTTTTTACCTTTTAAATTCCTTCCTCTTCTTTCCTGACAATTTAAATCAATGTTCAAGTAAATTTATTTGTTTTATTGTAAAGAATAATAAATACATTTTAATTTAATTCTTCATTTTAGCTTCTGTTTTTTCGACGAAGAATATTTGTGAAATATTTCTTCAAACTTATTATGATTAAATTTAAAAAAAAAATATTTTGGCAAATCTAGAAAATCTGTAGAATCAAATTTAAATCTTATTTCAAAGTCTTTTGAATTTCTTTTACATTTTTTGTTCTGGAAAATCTAGAAGAAATAATGATTTGTCTTTGTTAGAAATATAGCTTGGTCCAATTTGTTATATATTCTAACAAAGTGTAGATTGGATTTTAACCTATTTAAAACATGTCATCAAAATTCTAAAATGAATCTTAATCAGGAAAAATTACTAATGATGTTCCATAAATAATTTTTTTAATTTTTTCAAAAAGATTCGAATTAGCTAGTTTTCCTCTTCTTTTTTTCGGTTGAATTTTGAAGAGTCGAAATTGAAGATAAACTATGTTTCAAAATTTAATTGTCATTTTTTTCGTGTTTTCTCCTCTTTTAAACCGTTCAATTAAGTGTAAATATCATTAATTATTAATAATAACATAGAGTTAAAGGTAAATTGAGCAAATTGGCTATTTCTGGCAATTTATTTAAGTGTGTATCAAACTGGTAGCCCTTCGCATTAATCAGTACCCAAGAAGTAGCTCTTGGTTTCACAAAGGTTGGTGACCCCTGCATTAGAAAGTGGTTTGATGGCGCTATCTACAGAGGGTCTCTAGTCACACTTGCCTGCACTGTTGTCAAGATGACATATTTGTAAGAACAACATGGTATCCTGTAATTGAAGTAACACTAACTTATTTATTATTAACCATCTGGCATGGACTTATGTTGTCTTTAAGTTGAAGTGGTGTGGTAATTTTTTTTTTGTAGCGACACCCTGTAGCCACAATAATTCCTTAAAGGGGAACTGCACTCTATTCCGCTCATAAAACCCGATTAAAACCTACTCCATTTACATGTGGTGACTTGAACATGAACCAAGTATTAGTGATATTGTTATTACAAGCGCTAACGCAGACCAACTATTTTTTTTGCGTGGCGACGTGATCACTTCCTGTGTGCCGAAGTTTACGTCATCCGAGTGGTCTGCTGTTTCCTCGCTCCCTGGAAGTTTATCGTAGATCATAAATCCTGCATCTCAACCGGACTTTAGATGTCCGAGTAGGTATTCCGACCAGTTGGGACACTTTGACAGCCAATTTAGACCCGTGAATGGCGAGAACGACACAAAAAGACACTTGGTTCCACCCCCTTGATAATAGAAAAGCGCTATATAAAATCTAATCCATTATTATTATTATTATTATGAGCCATTCTTCATCTAAATGGGATTATATCAACATCCTAGCCAGTGTTTCCCACACATTCATTTATTTGTGGCGGCCCGCCACGAAAGAATTACGTCCGCCACAAATAAAAAAATAATTATTTATTTTATTTTTATTTTTTTTGTCCTGTCCATCTTCTCAGGCAAATCATATAGTTGATGTAGATGCCCATATAGGCTGTTCACATTTACTTTACAAAAGAGAAGTGTAGGATACTTCTCTTGTTGCCTTATTTGTATTTGACCACTACTGTTTTCTGTTTATTTGTTACTGACTGTGGCAGGACACCTCTGCCTCTGTTTCACTTTATGTTGCTGGTAAATAATATGGTTGTAGTAGTAGGCTAAAGTTAAATTATTTAGGATGCACTAATTAAAAGGGCAGAGCTTTAAGAGACATTTTAGCTTTTATATTTTATAAGATATATTTTTTGTAAGAACCACAATTAATAAATATATTTCAGTGAATAACTTATTGTTCAAATCTGTATATAAATATGTACATAAAGTGTTGTAATTATATTGTAAAATATATGGATGGATGGACGTTTAAAACAAAACTGTTATTATTAATTAGTAAGTATACATTTTTTGAGCCTTTTTAGAGAAAATCATATCATTGTAGTAAATTATGCAAATTACTCGATGTCATGGTGACCACGCCCATAGCCACGCCCCCACCGCCACAGGTATCTTGGCAGTTTATGGGAAACACTGCTAGCAGTCGGCATCCTAATGACAGCAGACATTGTACAGTAAGTGATGCTTTATCATGTCTGTTAGCTCTCATAATCAGTGATCAGACGACCGTTTTCAAACGATCAAAATACGTAAATATTAAATGTTAATAATGTGCCCGTAACTACATTACATATAAACTTACAGCATGTATATAAAACCTCAGTGGAGGTTTTTGGATGTTTTTTTTGTCCACTGTAAGCGGACTTTGGATCGCATTTATTTACTATTTAGAATGCAAAAAAACAAACATGTGTTCTTGTCTTACAGAAGGATTGTGAATGATAGGCAAAATTCCAGAAAAAAGAGCAGTTCCCCTTTAAGTAAAGCTCATCACACAGTAAGTTGAATAATGCGGACACGTTAGTTACTGCATACTTTCCAACACGCTTATGCCTTGGAGACTTTTTTATGTGTGAGTGTCAGGTTCAAACACTGATGACATCTATTAAACAGACAAGAAGCAAGGAATCATGCAGAGACATAGTTCAATTTTGCTCAATGAGGAGAGACGTATTGGGCTGTACACTCAGTTACAGTTCCAACCTACGCCCTAAGGCAGTGGTCCCCAACCACCGGGCCGCGGCCCGGTTCTGGTCCGTGGATCGATTGGTACCGGGCTGCACAAATTTTTTTTTAAATAAATAAAAATTTTTTTATTTTTTATTAAATCAACATAAAAAACACAAGATACACTTACAATTAGTGCACCAACCCAAAAAACCTCCCTCCCCCATTCACACTCATTCACACAAAAGAGTTGTTTCTTTCTGTTATTAATATTCTGCTTCCTACATTATATATCAATATATATCAATACAGTCTGCAAGGGATACAGTCCGTAAGCACACTAGATTGTATTTTTTTATGACAAAAAAAAGATAAAAAAATCATAAAATAAATACCATAACCCTCCCCCGGTCCGCGAGACAAATTTTCAAGCGTTGACCGGTCCGCAGTTACAAAAAGGTTGGGGACCACTGCCCTAAGGCACAGCCCACGTGCTCCTCTATTTATTCGGGAGGTCCCTGGTTACGTCACTGAGGCTGCTGCTGGGGGTCATTTCAGCAGCCCCAGTTAGACACAATATATGATTATTCAGAAATGCTATATGCGGACACTCGTGATATCGCCCTGTCTCTGCTTTGTCTGCGTCACGGTACTCGATGTTCGCCCTTGACAGTCAGCAGGCCGGGTCTGGACACAAACACCGATACGAGACAACTCGCAATCCAAGATTGCAAGTTGTCCCTTTGCACGGATAGAAAAGTACAACTTCCGCACAATTGATAATAACTATAGCAACGGCCTTTAAGCATAAGAGTTGTGTGATAACTTACACGTAATTATTCTAACAGTGAGTAACACGCAGCGTTATTTGATACTTGTTTACGTGCTGTTTTGCTCTGCAATATTGTTCAATTAAGGACACCCTTTACTCGATTCACATTCCAATAGCCATTCTTATTCATTCCGATTGTAAACCCATTTATAATTCTCACAGATCTATTAAATAAAACACATTTATCCGGGGAGTCCGAGGAGTCTCCGGTGAAGGTAAACAAAGACGTGAAGCCACACCTGCATTGCGTGCCGCGGATGAACGGGCGCCAATTAGCCCCCCCCCCCCGAGTCTGGCGCGTGCCGCCGCCGCCGCCTGCTGTCCACACATCCACTCGCCGCACCGCTGGCAGCGATACCGCACACGTGCTGGGAAGGTTGAAAATCTATACACACACTTCAGCCGTGGCGGCGGTCCAGGCTGGCCTCAGCGCCACTGCTGGCATCCGTGACACTTCTAAACCCTCCGTGCGGACTTGCAGGATCGGGCTCCATGCAGTCAGGTTGTACAATATACCGGTACTAGTATAGTACTGCGATACTAATGAATCATGTTCGGTACTATACCGCCTTGAAAAAAATAATCCCCCTTGTCGTAACGTCGTGTCTTGCAGAGGAGCATGTTCGGCAGCGCACACACACAGAGTACTTACAAGCAGACACAGTGTGTAGACAGGAAAGGGAGAATGGACGCATTTTGGTGTAAAAAGTCAAGATAAAGGTGAAGTTATAACACTGTAACACCCTCAGGAAGAGCTGCTTTAAGACATGGCTAGCTAGCTAGCTAGCAATGGTTATGTACAAAATTAGTTTATAGTTTACAAAATCTAACTAATACACGATCATCTTGACTTTTAACGCACTACACACAAGTGAATGAAGGGCATACTTAGTCAACAGCCATACATGTCACACTGAGGGTGGCAGTATGAACAACGCCAACACTGTCATAAACATGTGCCATATAGTGAAACCACACCAAACAACATTTTGGGAGAATATTTGCACCGCAACACAACATAAACACCACAAAACAAATTCCCACAATTCCCTGCAGCACCAACTCTTCCGGGACGCTACAATGTAAACAAACGCCATGGGTGGATCTACACCTGACATCCACTGTGATGATACCAAGTACAATAGCGTACTATCGATATTTTATAACATCACAAAATATTTCGTTTTTTTTCAAATGTATATTATGTTTATAAAGTCAGTAAATACGTCCCTGGACACATGAGGACTTTGAATATGACCAATGTATGATCCTGTAACTACTTGGTATCGGATCCATACCTAAATGTGTGGTATCATCCAAACCTAATGTAAAGTATCAAAGAAGAGAAGAATAAGTGATTATTACATTTTAACAGAAGTGATGAAACATATGTTTATTATTGTCATTTAGTCCTTAAATAAAATAGTCAACATACTAGACAACTTGTCTTTTAGTAGTAAGTAAACAAACAAAGACTCCTAATTAGTCTGCAGTAACATATTGTGTCATTTATACACCTATTATTTTGTACACATTATGAGGGACAAACTGTAAAAATGGATTATTAATCCACTTGTTCATTTACTGTTAATATCTGCTTATTTTCTGTTTTAACATGTTCTATCTACACTTCTGTTAAAATGTAATAATCACTTATTCTTCTCTTCTTTGATACTTTACATTAGTTTTGGATGATACCACACATTTAGGTATGGATGTGATACCAAGTAGTTACAGGATCATACATTGGTCATATTCAAAGTCCTCATGTGTCCAGGGACGTATTTACTGACTTTATAAACATAATATACATTTGAAAAAAGATGTTGTGACAATAAAAAATATCAATGTAATCATAGTAGTATCGACTAGATACGCTCTTGTACTTGGTATCATTACAGTGTATGTCAGGTGTAGATCCACCCATGGCGTTTATTTACATTGTGACGGCGGTGAGCTATTGTATCCTCCTACGGTGTGTAGTGAAGCATGTTTACCTATTCCTCATCCTCCAGTGATAATGTTACTTGTAAGAAACATACTTTGTTTCCATGAGGGCGAGGATTAGCTGCTAGCTAGCTAGACATGTCTTAAAGCAGCTCTTCCTGAGGGTGTTTCAGTGTTATAACTTCACCTTCATCGTCACTTTTTACACCAAAATGCGTCCGCTCTCCCTTTTCCGTCTACACACTGTGTCTGCTTGTAAGTACTCTGTGTGCGCGCGCTGCCGAACATGCTCCTCTGCTCGCAAAACCAGCAATGTCACGCCCGGGAACCGGTACTTTTCAAACAGAGTATAGTACCGTTATTGATCCATTAGTACCGCGATACTATAATAGTAGCGGTATACCGTACAACCCTAGTCTCTTCTTCACACAGCAAAAGGTGCTGAAATGACCAACATCGCCCCCTAGTGTGTGGGAGGTGCTGAGTGTTGGATGCATGTAAATCCGGACTACTTTGGTCTTGAATCGGCGTGTTTGGGTGCAGGTGAATGTCGTTCTTGGCGCAGCGAACCTGGAAGTCAGCCAGCGACTTTATCAGGGATATTAGCACTTGCATTGATTACGCCTCGCCACACACACACACACACACACACACACACACACACACACACACACACACACACACACACACACACACACACACACACACACACACACACACACACACACACACACACACACACACACACACACACACACACACACACACACACACACACACACACACACACACACACACACACACACACACACACACACACACACACACACGCTCGCTCGCTCGCTCGCTCCCCTTCGGCGGCCGGCTGCCTAGCAACCGTTGCACTGCGTCATATCGCATCAACGGGGATGTTTCATTAGGGGGTTATTTGATCGCACTGCGTCACGCCGCGGTGCATGGCGGCAAATTGACAAAAGGAGAGATATTAATTTACTTTATGAGTGTGATATGAATCTTATCCGACACACAAACACACACACGCTAAAGGAGTGCATGGCACACACACACACACACACTGAGGTGGTTTAAGGAAAGCCTGGTCTTCGCCATCTGTTATTGCAACAGTCCAGGACACACAATCAATATTTGTAGCGCCGAGCGGCGACAACTGCTGATGGCCTCGGCCCGCTCTCCCGGCCAAATGAGATTTACTTCATTACGCTTCTTTATTTAATTGTGCCGGCGCCTGTACCGAGCGGCTAAATAGCCCGCGGGGAAATCAGAACTGGCGCTGGGATTCTGTGCTCGCAAAGTGTGTTTTCATTTCATTTTTTAATAGAGCAACGCCACTCACTGTGACACAATGGAAGACACGGGCCTTTTATTGTGAAGGGCCCACGCCCGCAGCGGTTGGAGATGACGATAATTAGCTTTCAGCTTCCTCCTGAGGGGGCGATGTCGAGTCAGCGAGGAGGAAGTGAAGGTGAGAGGGACTCCGGAGGGTCCGTTTAATATACAATGCCGTCTATACCAGGGGTCTGCAACCTGCGGCTCTTTAGCGCCGCCCTAGTGGCTCCCTGGAGCTTTAGTGGTTAGAGTGTCCGCCCTGAGATGGGTAGGTTGTGAGTTCAAACCCCGGCCGAGTCATACCAAAGACTATAAAAATGGGAGCCATTACCTCCCTGCTTGGCACTCAGCATCAAGGGTTGGAATTGGGGGTTAAATCACCAAAAATGATTCCCGGGCGCGGCTACGCTGCTGCCCACTGCTCCCCTCACCTCCCAGGGGGTGATCAAGGGGATGGGTCAAATGCAGAGGACAAATTTCACCACACCTAGTGTGTGTGTGACAATCATTGGTACTTTAACTTTAACTTAACTTTTTCAAAAATGTATAAAAAATTAAAAAAGATGGGGGGAAAATATATTTTTGTTTTAATATGGTTTCTGTAGGAGGACAAACGTGACACAAACATCCCTAATTGTTAGAAATCCCACTGTTGATATTAAACATGATTACCGTATTTCCTTGAATAGCCGCCGGGGCGCTAATTAATTTAAAACCTCTTCTCACTCCTGCGCTTACCAAAAGCATGCGGAATGGGCAAGCATGCGCTAATTATTTTAAAACCTCTTCTCACTCATGAAAAGCACATTTAATTAAAAAAAAACGTCATTATGGTCTTACCTTTACTTATAAATGAGTCCATGTGCAACTGCTTCTGATCAAAAGCAGTCTTCCTTATCTTTCTTCAGTTTTAAAAGTCTCTCTGTCTCGATGGAGATATTCCTTTAATTATTACTTCCTGCTTCGATTGAAAGTCCAGTTTAGAAAACTGTTTTATTTTAAATATGTAGTCCTCCATGTTAAAAGTGCAAGCAAACGATCGCTGCTCACGCTTGCGGCTTGTTGTCTTCTTCTGCAGCACCGGTCTTCTGCAGTACCAGTAGTCGCAAGAAGGATCACTAGCGCCCTCTACCACCAGGAGGCGGGAGTCATTTAATGACTCATATTTGCCAAGCATGCGCTAATTATTTTGCGAAACGAGTTTGACCCGGCTGTAATTCTAGGCAGGCGAATACTATATTCCCGGCGGAAATTCAAGGAAATACGGTATCTGATGAGAGTATTTGGTGAGCGCCGTTTTGTCCTACTAATTTTGGCGGTCCTTGAACTGACCGTAGTTTGTTTACATGTATAACTTTCTTCAACGATGCCACAGAAAGATGTGTTTCATTCTACTCATTCTTTGTCTCATTTTGTCCACCAAACTTTTTATGCTGTGCGCGAATGCACAAAGGTGAACTTTGTTGATGTTATTGACTTGTTCTGTGGTCTGACGTTTTTTTTTAATATTCTTTGGGAAGAGCTCAACTTCTCATTTCTTGTTTTAAAAGACCTCAACACATCCATCTTTAATAAAAAAATAATAATTTACGAGCATGTCATTTTTACGACAAATGCCATTTGGAGGATGACCCGGACTCACACAACAAGCAATTTCCTGCAGGCGTCCATCTTGGATTTTCAAGTGTGACGCCCATCTCACACTTCCTGCTAAATCACACGTGTGCTAAATGACATGTGTGCTAAATGACATGTGTGCTAAATGACATGTGTGCTAAATGACATGTGTGCTAAATGAAATGTGACATGTGTGCTGCAGCCAGCAGAGCACTCCTAGTGTGAGTGTTCACGTTAATGAAGCCATTCATTTCTTGCTCACCACTAGAATTTGGACGCGGCCTCCAAACAAAGAGCGCCATTACGCCCACTGAAAGTGAATAAAATGCACATTTAGTGTCGCTCTCCCCCACGATGTCACTACAGGAGATCTTTTGTGGGAGAAACCATCGCATCCCAAGTTTTCTTCTACTGAGCATGTGCCACATCAACCACATACATCTACTTGTGAAGGACATACTTGTCTGTGATGGAAGGAAGAAAGGAAGGAAGAAGGGAAGGAAGGAAGGAAGGAAGGAAGGAAGGAAAGAAGGAAGGAAGGAAGGAAGAAAGGAAGGAAGGAGCAGCCCAGGAAGAAAGAAGGGAAGGAAGGAGCAGCCCAGGAAGGAAGGAAGGAAGGAAGAAGGAGCCCAGGAAGGAAGGAAGGAGCAGCCAAGGAAGGAAGGAGCAGCCAAGGAAGGAAGGAAGGAAAAAAGGAAGGAAGGAGCAGCCAAGGAAGGAAGGAAGGAAAAAAGGAAGGAAGGAGCAGCCCATGAAGGAAGGAAGGAAGGAAGGAGCAGCCCAGGAAGGAAGGAAGGAGGGAAGGAAGGAAGGAGCAGCCCAGGAAGGAAGGAAGGAAGGAAGGAGCAGCACAGGAAGGATGGAAGGAAGGAAGGAAGGAGCAGCCCAGGAAGGAAGGAAAGAACAGCCCAGGAAGTAAGGAAGGAAGGAGCACCCCAGGAAGTAAGGAAAAAAGGAAGGAAGGAGCACCCCAGGAAGGAAGGAAAGAAGGAATAAAGGAGCAGCCCAGGAAGGAAGGAAAGAACAGCCCAGGAAGGAAGGAAGAAGCAGCC
Source organism: Entelurus aequoreus (assembly GCF_033978785.1). NCBI lineage: Eukaryota > Metazoa > Chordata > Actinopteri > Syngnathiformes > Syngnathidae > Entelurus > Entelurus aequoreus. Next base: position 4,075,059 of record NC_084757.1, on the reverse strand, counting down.
CAGGAAGGAAGGAAGGAAGGAAGGAAGGAGCAGCCCAGGAAGGAAGGAAGGAGGGAAGGAAGGAAGGAGCAGCCCAGGAAGGAAGGAAGGAAGGAAGGAGCAGCACAGGAAGGATGGAAGGAAGGAAGGAAGGAGCAGCCCAGGAAGGAAGGAAAGAACAGCCCAGGAAGTAAGGAAGGAAGGAGCACCCCAGGAAGTAAGGAAAAAAAGGAAGGAAGGAGCACCCCAGGAAGGAAGGAAAGAAGGAATAAAGGAGCAGCCCAGGAAGGAAGGAAGGAAGGAGCAAAATAGGAAGGAAGGAATGAATGAACAGCCCAGGAAGGAAGGAAGGAAGGAAGGAAGGAAGGAAGGAAGGAAGGAAGGTAAGGGCAGCCCAGGAAGGATGGAAGAAAGAAAAAAGAAAGAAAGAAAGAAAGAAAGAAAGAAAGAAAGAAAGAAAGAAAGAAAGAAAGAAAGAAAGAAAGAAAGAAAGAAAGGAATGAGCAGCCCAGGAAAAAAGGAAAACAGCCCAGGAAGGAAGGAAGGAAGGAAGGAGCACCCCAGGAAGGAAGGAAGAAAAATAGGAAGGAAGGAAGGAGCACCCCAGGAAGGAAGGAAGAAAGGAAGGAAGGAAGGAGCACCCCAGGAAGAAAGGAAGGAGCACCCCAGGAAGGAAGGAAAGAAGGAATAAAGGAGCAGCCCAGGAAGGAAGGAAGTAAGGAAGGAGCAGCCCAGGAAGGAAGGAAGGAAGGAGCAAAATAGGTAGGAAGGAAGGAAGGGGCAGCCCAGGAAGGAAGGAAGGAAGGAAGGAAGGAAGGAAGGAAGGAAGGAAGGAAGGAAGGGGCAGCCCAGGAAGGATGGAAGGAAGAAAGAAAGAAAGAAAGAAAGAAAGAAAGAAAGAAAGAAAGAAAGAAAGAAAGAAAGAAAGAAAGAAAGAAAGAAAGAAAGAAAGAAAGAAAGAAAGAAAGGAAGGAATGAGCAGCCCAGGAAAAAAGGAAAGAACAGCCCAGGAAGGAAGGAAGGAAGGAAGATTAAGACATTATTGTAAGAGCAAACACTGAGGAACACGTCGGTATTAGCGGTAAAAGCTAACTACGGCAGCTTCTAAAACTTGTAGATCATCCTCCTTATATTCAGGCTCAAAACACACCAAACAAGAATGACAAACACATTTCGGGAGAACATGCGCATCGTAACACAACATAAACACAACAGAACAAATACCCAGAACCCCTTGCAGCACTAACTCCTCCGGGACGCTACAATATACACCCCCCCCCCCCTACCTCAACCTCCTCATGCTCTCTCAGGGAGAGCATGTCCCAAATTCCAAGCTGCTGTTTTGAGGCATGTTAAAACAAATAATGCACTTTGTGACTTCAATAATAAATATGGCAGTGCCATGTTGGCACTTTTTTACATAACTTGAGTTGATTTATTTTGGAAAACCTTGTTACATTGTTTAATGCATCCAGCGGGGCATCACAACTAAATTAGGCATAATAATGTGTTCATTCCACCACTGTATGTATCGGTATGGCTTGATATCGGAATCAGTAATTAAGAGTTGGACAATATCGGAATATCGGATATCGACAAAAAAGCCTTTATCGGACATCTCTAGTTGTGTGATAAAAACAATATCAAAATATATTGCGATAGACATGTAATAGATAAAAAAATGGGTTCAATAAAACATTTGTTTTTTATCTTTTTCTTTATGGCTGTGCTCTAAAGCAGTGGTCCCCAACCACCGGGCCGCGGCGCGGTACCGGTCCGTGGACCGATTGGTACCGGGCCGCGGCCGCACAAGAAATTAAAAAAAATAAATTAAAAAAAATTTAAAAAAGTTTTTTTTTTTTTTTTTTAAATTAAATCAACATTAAAAACACAATATATACATTATATATCTATATAAATCAATACAGTCTGCAGGGATACAGTCCGTAAGCACACATGATTGTATTTCTTTATGACCAAAAAAATAAAAAATAAAAAAAAATAAAATGTTTTACTAACCCCCCCCACCCCTCCCCCCGGTCCGTGGGACAAATTTTCAAGCATTGACCGGTCCGCAAGTACAAAAAGGTTGGGGACCACTGCTCTAAAGGGAATATTGCCGGTCTTGGTGGGGACGAGCGCCTTGCATCATTTACAGACCACTTATTCTTCTCTTGTTGGGATACTTTACATTAGTTTTGGATGATACCACAAATGTAGGTATCAATCCGATACCAAGTAGTAACAGGATCATACATCGGTCATAATTTAAGTTCTCATGTGACCAGGGATGTATTTCCTGACTTTATGAATATAATATTTTTTTTTTTTTTTTTTTTTTAAAGAAAAAAGATTTTGTGATGATAAAAAATATTGATGTAATCATAGTAGTATTGACTAGATACGCTCCTGTACTTGGTATCATTACAGTGGATGTCAGGTGTAGATCCACCCATGGCATTTGTTTACATTCAGGAGCGCTAGTATCGGCAATTAAGAGTTGGACAATATTGGAATATCTGATATCGGCAAAAAAAGCCATTATCGGACATCTCTTGGGACAACCCAAGTCATGACGTACATCTACTTTCGGTTTTGATTCCGTTTAGGCCGTGCCCACTTGGTGTGCCGTCACCCCCACTGACCCCCCCTTTACACCACAAAAAAACTCCTTGGAAATAACCCCTAAATGAGCCAACAGGCACAAGCCAGTAAAAGAAATAAGCCAGCATGTTGTGGCGTACGAGCAAACACAGTCAGGTGTTTCCATCATCCCGCGGAATCAGTGCGACGCCTGTTTTGCTGCGACCCTGCATTCTGTCGACTGCCATAATCTATAATCCATCCTAATCCATAGTTGTACTTTTTAGAAGCTTTACCAAATCAAATCAGCAACTGTTGAGCAAACATTCGATAAAAATCCGCGCTGAGCTCGCCAGCCAAAGCTCACACGACTCAACTCCGTCTCCAAACAAGAACCTTTTGTTGTCACGGGAGAAGAAACCAAAAGCCTGCAGCATGTTCCGCCGTGTTCTACAGAGAGGAAATCAACATTTCGTCTGATGGAAGCCGCTCCTGTAAAATGTATTTATTTGTATAGGGATGATACTCGAAACCGGTTTTCCCGGTTGTTTGATAAGAAAAGAACCGAGTCCTCGGACTCGAATCCCTTTTTGAGAACCGGTACCCGTTATCGAGACCACTATAGTAAAGGAAAAGAGTTGATTCTTTATTCGAATCCCGTCCCGACCAGAAATGCTCCGTGGGACATCACAAGAAATTGCGTCACGTAGCTCAGTCATTAGGCGCAGATAGCGAAAGCAGGAAAACAATGGACGGGAAAAAGCGCTCCAAGGTGTAATAAAGTTCAAAACAAAAGGTATAATCCATCGAATAACTTTACTGAGAGATTTGAGCAGGGTACAAACACATGACCAACACTTTTACCACCAACCGGAAACATAGCAACCAGGCTAGCAACGCACCTCCTTTACGGCAGCTGTCGCAACCTTCTTAAAACAACCGCAGCACATACATATATATACAACACTGCAGCACATACATATATATACAACACATCTCCCTTTTTCAACTTTTGTTTTTCTTTCCTTGTAAACAAAACAAAATCACACTGTAGATGTGTTGTCTGTCTAATTATAAATAATGCAGACGAGGCATGTTGGCTGAGTTCTTGACGTTTACCTTCACAGCGTGGCAACATGCAACACTTTTCGGGGCTACCGCGCATGCTCGTCACTCCCGTTGCATGCTGGGTAGTGTAGTTGTTATATTCTCTAGCTCATAACATTTTTCCCCCTATAAAGAAATAATGTTAACTCAAAGTGTATTTCTTTTTTTAGCTTTAACTTTTCATTTTTTAGCATTGTAACTAGAGATGTTCGATAATATCGGCCTGCCGATATTATCGGCTGATATATGCGTTAAAATGTAATATCGGAAATTATCGGTATCGTTTTTTTTTATTATCGGTATCGTTTTTTTATTTTATCAACATAAAAAACACAAGATACACTTACAATTAGTGCACCAACCCAAAAAACCTCCCTCCCCCATTTACACTCATTCACACAAAAGGGTTGTTTCTTTCTGTTATTAATATTCTGCTTCCTACATTATATATCAATATATATCAATACAGTCTGGAAGGGATACAGTCCGTAAGCACACATGATTGTGCGTGCTGCTGCTCCACTAATAGTACTAACCTTTAACAGTTAATTTTACTCATTTTCATTCATTACTAGTTTCTATGTAACTGTTTTTATATTGTTGTACTTTCTTTTTTATTCAAGAAAATGTTTTTAATTTATGTATCTTATTTTACTAATTTTTTTAAAAAGTACCTTATCTTCACCATACCTGGTTGTCCAAATTAGGCATAATAATGTGTAATATCGGTTGATATCGGTATCGGTTGATATCGGTATCGGTAATTAAAGAGTTGGACAATATCGGAATATCGGATATCGGCAAAAAGCCATTATCGGACATCCCTAATTATGTCGATATTTTTTCGTTTTTAAAAAATTCATATTATGTTTATAAAGTCAGTAAATATGTCCCTGGACACATGAGGACTTTGAATATGACCAATGTATGATCCTGTAACTACTTGGTATCGGATCCATACCTAAATGTGCGGTATCATCCAAAACTAATGTCAAGTATCAAAGAAGAGAAGAATAAGTGATTATTACATTTTAACAGAAGTGTAGATAGAACATGTTAAAACAGAAAATAAGCAGTAGATTAATAATCAATTTTTACAGTTTGTCCCTCATAATGTGTACAAAATAATAGGTGTATAAATGACACAATATGTTACTGCAGACTAATTAGGAGTCTTTGTTTGTTTACTTACTACTAAAAGACAAGTTGTCTAGTATGTTCACTATTTTATTTAAGGACTAAATGACAATAATAAACATAAGTTTCATGTACACTAACATTTTTTGTTCAAATAAAGACAATAATGACATTTTTTCGTGGTCCCCTTTATTTAGAAAAGTCCTGAAAAGTATCTAAATCATTTTGGTACCGGTACCAAAATATTGGTATCGGGACAACCCTACCACTGACCGAAGAAATAAGGAAATAAAATAAACATTTGACTGCTCGCCACAAAGATTGGCGAGACATCAACAAGCAAGCGATCCTTCAATTAGCGGCCTACAGAATTCCAAACCAGCTCGAGAGTGAGACTGCGCCAAATGTGTCTGATACTTTGTACATTCCACGCACGCACACACACACACACACACACTCACAGTCGTTAGTCAGATGTGAGGTCAGCCGTGTAGACATCATTCATTTAACAGCAAATGGCTGAGAGACAGAGACTGAGCGGGCCAAGGGAGGGAGGCAGAAGAAGACAAATGGGCGGACAGGATTTAGTGGAACATGAACAAGAGCACCTACGGGACCACACACACACACACACACACACACACACACACACACACACACACACACACACACACACACACACACACACACACACACACACACACACACACACACACACACACACACACACACACACACACACACACACACACACACACACACACACACACACACACACACACACACACACACACACAAGCTTGAATTGTGGCGATGTGTTTTCCCTGCTCAATGTAGAGAGATGTTAATGAGAAGCAGGCCACACACACACACATACACTGTATACAGTAGATAAACACATGCATACACACACACACACACACACACACACACACACACACACACACACACACACACACACACACACACACACACACACACACACACACACACACACACACACACACACACACACTGTATACAGTAGATAAACACATGCATACACACACACACACACACACACACCCACAGCACGTTGGTGAGTGGTTTGGTCTGCGGCCAGAAAGTCTCTCTCGATGCGCTTTATTGTGTGTTGTGATGAATAGAAGAATAAAATAAGAGTGAGTTTTCTCACTGTCAGCGATTTAACAGTGAAATAAACACAGTGTGTGGCTAGCTTGAAACTACAACATTTACAAATGTTTGCAATTTTGCTTATCAATTGCAATTCCGACGCAAGACAAGAATGCATGTTTTTCAGTTTTATTATGCATTCTAAGTCACGCTATATGGCTAGTACAAGGTGGCCAACAATGCAGCTAACGAGTACTCTAATGCAGTGGTCCCCAACCTTTTTGTAGCTGCGGACCGGTCAACGCTTGAAAATTTGTCCCACGGACCGGTGAGGGGGGGTATTTAAAAAAAAAAAAAAAATTTTTTTTTAATTTTTTTTTTAACATAAATAAATAAATACAATCATGTGTGCTTACGGACTGTATCCCTGCAGACTGTATTGATCTATATTGATATATAATGTATATATTGTGTTTTTTATGCTGATTTCATTAAAAAAAATAAAAAAAAAATTTTATTTTTTTTTTACATTTCTTGTGCGGCCCGGTACCAATCGGTCCGCGGACCGGTGGTTGGGGACCACTGCTCTAATGCGTCCGTAGAAACATCCAAATACTCCGTGACTTGAATATTAAAGTGTTAGCGATGTTGTTTTGTAAGCGCCAACGCAGAGGAACTACTTATTTTTTATTTTTTATTATTATTATTATTTATTTATTTTTTATTTTTTTTTATTTAACTACTTTTAGCGGCGGATTGTTCACAAATATGTCACTAGCTTATCCAGCTATAGACAGACTAATCCTTGCCTGTGAGTTGGTAAACGTCTGTGCTGGATTTTAAAAACATGCCTCTGTAGTTGGTCCATTTCGACCTGAAAAAGGTTGATTGTTTGCGCCCCCACTGGTGCAGACATTGTGCAGTAAGTGATTGTTTTACCATGTTGGTGATTTGTATTTCTTGTTTAGCACTTAGCAATGCTGCTACTCGCTGGATCGGCTTATCAGCCGTATACTCGGGCTCAAAAACATAAGCTTCTGGATCATCTTATGTCCCAAAGTAATCGTTGATGTCTCCCATAAAGTCTGCGTGATTACTAGTGTTGTTGTTGAAGAAAATAGACAAAATTGTGATCAGTCTGTAAAATTAATACGCTGCCGTACGCTTAAAATGAGCAGTGAGTATCGAAATACATGTTGGTACCGGTACCAAAATATTGGTATCGGGACAACCCTAACTTGGACACACGAGGACTTTAATTATTATCTCCGTTCTAATTCATCCCAAAGGTGTTCTATCGGGTTCAGGTCAGGACTCTGCGCAGGCCAGTCAAGTTCATCCACACCAGACTCTGCCATCCATGTCTTTATGGACCTTGCTTTGTGCACTGGTGCACAGTCATGTTGGAAGAGGAAGGGGCCTGCTCCAGACTGTTCCACAAGGTTGGGAGCATGGAATTGTCCCATATGTTTTGGTATCCTGGAGCATTCGGAGTTCCTTTCACTGGAACTAAGGGGCCAAGCCCAACTCCTGAAAAACAACCTAAACACCAATAATTCCTCCTCCACCAATTTCACACTCGGCACAAAGCAGTCCGAAATGTAGCGTTCTCCTGGCAACCTCCAAACCCAGACTGGTCCATCAGATTGCCGGATGGAAAAGCGTGATTCATCGCTCCAGAGAAGGCGTCTCCACTGCTCTAGAGTCCAGTGGTGATGTCCTTTACACCACTGCATCCCACGCTTTGCATTGGACTTGCTGATGTATGGAGCATTTAAGTCCCCATTTTAAAACTAATTTGTATACTCTAGCCTTTAATAGACCCCCTTTGTAGACCAGTTGATCTGCCGTTTCTTTTATTTTCTCCTCTGCCCCCCTCTCCCTTGTGGAAGGGGGGGACACAGGTCCGGTGGCCATGGATGAAGTGCTGGCTGTCCAGAGTCGGGACCCAGGGTGGACCACTCGCCTGTGCATCCGTTGGGGACATATCTGCGCTGCTGACCTGTCTCCACTCGGGATGGTCTCCTGGTCCACTATGGACTGGACTCTCACACTATTATGTTAGATCCACTATGGACTGGACTCTCACTATTATGTTAGATCCACTATGGACTGGACTCTCACTATTATATTAGATCCACTATGGACTGGACTCTCACACTATTATGTTAGATCCACTATGGACTGGACTCTCACTATATTATGTTAGATCCACTATGGACTGGACTCACTATTATGTTAGATCACTATGGACTGGACTCTCACACTATTATGTTAGATCCACTATGGACTGGACTCTCACACTATTATGTTAGATCCACTATGGACTGGACTCTCACACTATTATGCTAAATCCACTATGGACTGGACTCTCACACTATTATGTTAGATCCACTATGGACTGGACTCTCACACTATTATGTTAGATCCACTATGGACTGGACTCTCACTATTATGTTAGATCCACTATGGACTGACTCTCACTATTATGTTAGATCCACTATGGACTGGACTCTCACACTATTATGTTAGATCCACTATGGACTGGACTCTCACTATATTATGTTAGATCCACTATGGACTGGACTCACTATTATGTTAGATCCACTATGGACTGGACTCTCACACTATTATGTTAGATCCACTATGGACTGGACTCTCACACTATTATGTTAGATCCACTATGGACTGGACTCTCACACTATTATGTTAGATCCACTATGGACTGGACTCTCACACTATTATGCTAGATCCACTATGACTGGACTCTCACACTATTATGTTAGATCCACTATGGACTGGACTCTCACACTATTATGTTAGATCCACTATGGACTGGACTCTCACTATTATGTAAGATCCACTATGGACTGGACTCTCACTATTATGTTAGATCCACTATGGACTGGACTCTCACTATTATGTAAGATCCACTATGGACTGGACTCTCACACTATTATGTTAGATCCACTATGGACTGGACTCTCACACTATTATGTTAGATCCACTATGGACTGGACTCTCACACTATTATGTTAGATCCACTATGGACTGGACTCTCACACTATTATGTTAGATCCACTATGGACTGACTCTCACACTATTATGTTAGATCCACTATGGACTGGACTCTCACACTATTATGTTAGATCCACTATGGACTGGACTCTCACACTATTATGTTAGATCCACTATGGACTGGACTCTCACACTATTATGTTAGATCCACTATGGACTGGACTCTCACACTATTATGTTAGATCCACTATGGACTGGACTCTCACACTATTATGTTAGATCCACTATGGACTGGACTCTCTCACTATTATGTTAGATCCACTATGGACTGGACTCTCACTATTATGTTAGATCCACTATGGACTGGACTCTCACTATATTATGTTAGATCCACTATGGACTGGACTCACTATTATGTTAGATCCACTATGGACTGGACTCTCACTATTATGTTAGATCCACTATGGACTGGACTCTCACTATTATGTTAGATCCACTATGGACTGGACTCTCACACTATTATGTTAGATCCACTATGGACTGGACTCTCACACTATTATGTTAGATCCACTATGGACTGGACTCTCACACTATTATGTTAGATCCACTATGGACTGGACTCTCACTATTATGTTAGATCCACTATGGACTGGACTCTCACACTATTATGTTAGATCCACTATGGACTGGACTCTCACACTATTATGTTAGATCCACTATGGACTGGACTCTCACTATTATGTTAGATCCACTGTGGACTGGACTCTCACTATTATGTTAGATCCACTATGGACTGGACTCTCACACTATTATGTTAGATCCACTATGGACTGGACTCTCACTATTATGTTAGATCCACTATGGACTGGACTCTCACTATTATGTTAGATCCACTATGGACTGGACTCTCACTATTATGTTAGATCCACTATGGACTGGACTCTCACACTATTATGTTAGATCCACTATGGACTGGACTCTCACACTATTATGTTAGATCCACTATGGACTGGACTCTCACACTATTATGTTAGATCCACTATGGACTGGACTCTCACTATTATGTTAGATCCACTATGGACTGGACTCTCACACTATTATGTTAGATCCACTATGGACTGGACTCTCACACTATATGTTAGATCCACTATGGACTGGACTCTCACTATTATGTTAGATCCACTGTGGACTGGACTCTCACTATTATGTTAGATCCACTATGGACTGGACTCTCACACTATTATGTTAGATCCACTATGGACTGGACTCTCACTATTATGTTAGATCCACTATGGACTGTACTCTCACACTATTATGTTAGATCCACTATGGACTGGACTCTCACACTATTATGTTAGATCCACTATGGACTGGACTCTCACACTATATGTTAGATCCACTATGGACTGGACTCTCACTATTATGTTAGATCCACTATGGACTGGACTCTCACTATTATGTTAGATCCACTATGGACTGGACTCTCACACTATTATGTTAGATCCACTATGACTGGACTCTCACTATTATGTTAGATCCACTATGGACTGGACTCTCACACTATTATGTTAGATCCACTATGGACTGGACTCTCACACTATTATGTTAGATCCACTATGGACTGGACTCTCACACTATTATGTTAGATCCACTATGGACTGGACTCTCACAGTATTATGTTAGATCCACTATGGACTGGACTCTCACTATATTATGTTAGATCCACTATGGACTGGACTCTCACACTATTATGTTAGATCCACTATGGACTGGACTCTCACACTATTATGTTAGATCCACTATGGACTGGACTCTCACAGTATTATGTTAGATCCACTATGGACTGGACTCTCACACTATTATGTTAGATCCACTATGGACTGGACTCTCACACTATTATGTTAGATCCACTATGGACTGGACTCTCACAGTATTATGTTAGATCCACTATGGACTGGACTCTCACTATATTATGTTAGATCCACTATGGACTGGACTCTCACACTATTATGTTAGATCCACTATGGACTGGACTCTCACACTATTATGTTAGATCCACTATGGACTGGACTTTCACAGTATTATGTCAGACCCACTCGACATCCATTGCATCCGGTCTCCCCTAGAGGTCACCCACATATGCGGTCCTCTCCAAGGTTTCTCATAGTCATTCACATCGACGTCCCATTGGGGTTGAGAAAAAGTGTGGCCACACCTGGTTCAGACGGCCTTAGAACAGAAACCGTGACTCCTTCCCAAAAGTCGGCGGTGAGAGTGACTTCCAAAACGCAATCAAACCAAAAGTCCCATTACCCGCTGGATCGATGTGGGAGCAGTAAAGGCTGCGAGTGTCACCCGTGCCATGTTTACACCTTGAGAAGAAACAACGCCTGAGTGGCGCCGGCGCCTAAAAAGAGAAACCGTTAAGTGTCGAAACGCTCCGTGCCGAGTCGCTAACGAGCCCCGGAGAGGAGAAACAACACTTTCACATTCACAGCCCATGCAGCGCGGCCAAGGGTGGGGGGGGGGGGGGGGTGGGGGTGGCATGCGAGCGCTCTCATTCGGGATTCCGGCCCGCTCCTCCCATGCAGCTGTGAGGATAGTACAGGGTCGGCAATCCAAAATGTTGAAAGAGCCATATTGGACCAAAAATACAACAACAACAAAAAATCTGTCTGGTGCCGCAAAAAGTTAAAAGCCTTATATAAGTGTTGTAATGAAGACAACACGTGATATAAGTGTCTATATTAGCCTACTATCAAAATGACTGTGTCTGCTGACACAAATCTTCGTTGACAGAAATGTTGAAATGTAATATTTATTCTACACATTTTTACAACATTGGAAAACCTTAGTAAAACTTCTCAGAGGGTGAGATAACGCCTGGAAATGACTGGCTTAGAATTAGGGTTGGGTATCGTTTGAATTTGAACGATTCCGATTCTTTGTTTCGATTCCGATTCCTGACGATTCTCGATTCCGGTTCTTTTAAGAGGCAGGGTCAAAAAAAACGTTTAGGATATTTTAAATGAGCTAGCTAACCTACAGTCTTTCTGAATGAAATAGTCCATCAATTTTAATTCTATTAAATGTTTATGAACTTTACTATAAATTCCTCACAGGGCTGTTTTCAACTAGAATATAAATATCAAATCTATGAACTTGAATATAAATATTATAAATTATGAATACATTTTCCCAGGGGTACACTTTCCTCAAGAGAGCTTTAATTTTGAAAACCTCATGAAAACACCTTTACACATAAGTGTATGATGCTGCAGGAAACCTCATGAAAACACATTTAAACATAAGTGTATGATGCTGCAGGAAACCTCATGAAAACACCTTTACACATAAGTGTATGATGCTGCAGGAAGCCTCATGAAAACACATTTACACATAAGTGTATGATGCTGCAGGAAACCTCATGAAAACACCTTTACACACAAGTGTATGATGCTGCAGGAAACCTCATGAAAACACCTTTACACACATAAGTGTATGATGCTGCAGGAAACCTCATGAAAACACATTTACACACATAAGTGTATGATGCTGCAGGAAACCTCATGAAAACACCTTTACACATAAGTGTATGATGCTGCAGAAAACCTCATGAAAACACCTTTACACATAAGTCTATGATGCTGCAGGAAACCTCATGAAAACACCTTTACACATAAGTGTATGATGCTGCAGGAAACCTCATGAAAACACATTTACACATAAGTGTATGATGCTGCAGGAAACCTCATGAAAACACATTTACACATAAGTGTATGATGCTGCAGGAAACCTCATGAAAACACCTTTACACATAAGTGTATGATGCTGCAGGAAACCTCATGAAAACACATTTACACATAAGTGTATGATGCTGCAGGAAACCTCATGAAAACACCTTTACACATAAGTGTATGATGCTGCAGGAAACCTCATGAAAACACATTTACACATAAGTGTATGATGCTGCAGGAAACCTCATGAAAACACCTTTACACATAAGTGTATGATGCTGCAGGAAACCTCATGAAAACACCTTTACACATAAGTGTATGATGCTGCAGGAAACCTCATGAAAACACCTTTACACACATAAGTGTATGATGCTGCAGGAAACCTCATGAAAACACCTTTACACATAAGTGTATGATGCTGCAGGAAACCTCATGAAAACACCTTTACACATAAGTGTATGATGCTGCAGGAAACCTCATGAAAACACCTTTACACATAAGTGTATGATGCTGCAGGAAACCTCATGAAAACACCTTTACACATAAGTGTATGATGCTACAGGAAAGAGCACATCGTGGAGCCTGGCTAGCAGGTTGTAAATTGTCTATGAAAAAATATGCGGGCTAATTTGTTAGCTGCCTCAACGTTGGCGCAAAACACATTATTTATTGCATATATATTGTTTTACGTACCGGATTCGGACTGCAGTGCAGTCACCGAGGTGCCAGGCTGGGCGTCGGAACCAGAGGAACAGGCAGAGGAGGACGGTCGGCGCAGCGCGTCGAAGACGGAACACGCATTTATTTGTACTCTATGAACTCGGAGGTGCTTCATGTTCGACGTGCACCCTCCTAAGCACGAAACAGTCCTGTCGCACGTGTTACATTTCGCCGATATTTCATTTTTTTTAGTAAAGTAAAGCCACACTTTCGACCGCCGACGCCCGCTATCCATGCTTGACTGACTCGCTCGGCTACATAGGCTCGGCTATGCTAACACTTCCGGCGGTGGGCGCTTCTTCGTTGGTGTTCAGCGGCTTCTTCCGGTCTGCGGACTTATTCTTTTTTTCCGGTCGGCGCACTGGGTATCGAAACTAGGAATCGAAATTTAAACTTTTGAACGATTCCGGGACAATCGGAAAGTTAGTCCCGGTTCCAATCGATACCCAACCCTACTTAGAATGGCCAAAGGTATAGATGTGTGTGTGTGTGCCAATGGATTTATTACAATCTTTGCAAGCTGGGTAACGTTCGCTGTGGTCTGGAACAACATGACACACACAACTATCAAAAATGCAGCCAATAATACGTACAGATAATGTGTCATGAGGCAAATATGAATTAAATACACAGAGGACATAAAGGAAATTAAATGAGCTCAAATATAGCTACAAACGAGGCATAATGATGCAAAATATACATACAGCTAGCCTAAATAGCATGTTAGCATCGGTTAGCTTGTCATGCAGTGACCAAATATGACCGATTAGCATTCCAACAAGTCAATAGCATCAACAAAGCTCATCTTTGTGCATTCACGCCCAAAATGGTGGACAAAAATGGGACAAAGGAGTGGAATAAAACACGTCTTTCTGTGGCAGCGTCGGAGAAAGTTGTACTTGTAAACAAACTACGGTGAGTTCAAGGGACGCCAAAATTAGCAGGACAAAACTGCGCTCGGCAAATCCTCTCATCAGTGAAGCACGTTTAATATAAACGGTGAGATTTCTAACAATTACGGAGGTTTGTGTCACGTTTGCTCTCTAACAGAAACAATATTAAAACAAAAATGATATTCCCCCCCCCCCCCCCCCAGTGTTTCCCACACATTCATTTATTTGTGGCGGCCCGCCACGAAAGAATTACGTCCGCCACAAATTTTTAAAAAAATAAAATAAAATAAAATAAAAAATGTTTAAAAAAAAAAAAAAAGTGTCCTCTCCGGCTTCTCAGGCAAATCATATAGTTCAGTGGTCCCCAACCACCGGGTCGCGGCCCGGTACCGGTCCGGACCGATTGGTACCGGGCCGCACAAGAATTAAATTTTTTTTTTTTTTTTTTTTTTTTTTAATGAAATCAACATAAAAAACACAATATATACATTCTATATCAACATACATCAATACAGCCTGCAAGGATACAGTCCGTAAGCACACGATTGTATTTATTTATGTAAAAAAAATAAAAAAAAAAAAAAAAAAAAAAATTTAATTCTTGTGCGGCCCGGTACCAATCGGTCCGCGGACCGGTACCGGGCCGCGACCCGGTGGTTGGGGACCACTGAACTATATGATTTGCCTGAGAAGCTGTCCGTGGGACACATTTTCAAGCGTTGACCGGTCCGCAGCTACAAAAAGGTTGGGGACCACTGATATAGTTGATGTAGATGCCCATATCGGCTGTTCAGATTTACTTTACTAAAGAGAAGTGTAGGATACTTCTCTTGTTGCCTTATTTGTATTTGACTTTATTAAATGTATTTATATTAGAAACACAACATGTGTATATAACAAAGGGTGCAAAGTCTGCAGGCAGTAGGAAACACATGGTTAAGTGTAGGGAGTAAAACTGATGACAGTCTAAAGTTCAAGATTTTTGGAGCTCTTTGTTCAGTGGATCAGATGTTTGATGAAGCTCTGTGTCTATCTACCACCACTACTGTTTTCTGTTTATTTGTTACTGACTGTGGCAGGACACCTCTGCCTCTGTTTCACTTTATGTTGCTGGTAAATAATATGGTTGTAGTAGTAGGCTAAAGTTAAATTATTTAGTATGCACTAATTAAAGGGGCAGAGCTTTGAGACATTTTAGCTTTTATATTTTATAAGATATATTTTTTGTAAGAACCACAATTAATAAATATATTTCAGTGAATAACTTATTGTTCAAATCTGTATATAAATATGTACATAAAGTGTTGTAATTATATTGTAAAATGGATGGATGGACGTTTAAAACAAAACTCTTATTATTAATTAGTAAGTATACATTTTTTGAGCCTTTTTAGAGAAAATCAAATCATTGTAGTAAATTATGCAAATTACTCGATGATGCCATGGTGACCACGCCCATAGCCACGCCCCCACCGCCACAGGCATCTTGGCAGTTTATGGGAAACACTGCCCCCATCTCTTTCTATTTTCATACATTATGGAAAAAGTTCCAGGGAGCCACTCGGGCGGCACTAAAGAGCCACACGCGGGTTGCAGACCCCCGGGATAGAATGGTGTACCCCCCCCCCCCTTGCCAAATACCCACCCTGCGTGGAACTAGAAGGGAGGAACTATCAAGGAAAAACGAGAGAAAGGACGTGATTAGTGTGTGCTGGCTCGTATGGGAGGGGTTTTCTAGGGGCGTGTGTGTGTGTGTGTGTGTGTGTGTGTGTGTGTGTGTGTGTGTGTGTGTGTGTGTGTGTGTGTGTGTGTGTGTGTGTGTGTGTGTGCATATCGCTGACGCTGCCTTAATAGGAAGGATGGATGGGAAAAACGGGAAGGTCAGAGCAGCCGGGCCTGTTGCGCACCACAGGAAGTACAGAATAGCAGCTGACCTCGGCACACACACACACACACACACATGCACACACACATGACACGCACACACGCGCACACACGCACACACACACACACACACACACACACACACGCACACACACACACACACACACACACACACACACGCACACACACACTCTTACTGTCCTCTCTGACTAACATGTTGGCCTGGCAGCTGTATCAACTCTCTCCTCCCACGTTTGTTTTTGTTTTCCTCGCACAGTGAAACCCAAACCTGACTCAGTTCCCTGGAACTGTTGACCGTTCCTCATTCACACTTGGCCTCCAAAAGCACTTTGGCAAAACGAGACCACAGGCACGCCGACTATTCCCCGATTGCTTAACGAGAATATTTTTCCTGCACTCTTCCCTCGCTCGTCTCAAACTGATAATTCACCGATAAAAATTAACCCCCCCTCCCCCAGGTTTTGACTCCTCAGTCCCATTTTTAAAGCAAACTATACAACAAGAACACCATTGGTTGGTTTATGTTACTGTTAGCGGTCTAACAGAACATATACAGACCAGGCCACACCTTCTCATTCAATGCGTTTTCTTTATTTTCATGTAGATTGTCACATCAAAACTACGAATGAACACATGTGGAGTTATGTACTTAAGAAAAAAAAAGGTGAAATAACTGAAAACCTGTTTTATATTCTAGTTTCTTCAAAGGGTTACTGCTTTGCACACTCTTGGCATTCTCTCCAGGAGCTTCAAGAGGTAGTCACCTGAAATGGTTTTCACTCCACAGGTGTGCTTGAAGCTCAAAAAGGAGCGTAGATGGTGAAATCCCTAAATTCCTTGCAGTAGCTGGTTGAGAAATGTTGTTCTTCAACAATTTGCTCAGGCATTTGTTGACAAAGTGGTGACCCTCGCCCCCGTCCTTGTTTGTGAACGACTGAGCATTTCATGGAAGCTGCTTTTATACCCAATCATGGCACCCACCTGTTCCCAATTAGCCCGTTCACCTGTGGGATGTTCCAAATACGTAGAGATGGCCGATATATGCGTTAAAATGTAATATCGGAAATTATCGGTATCGTTTTTTTTATTATCGGTATCGGGTTTTTTTTTGTGTTTTTTTTTATTAAATCAACATAAAAAACACAAGATACACTTACAATTAGTGCACCAACCCAAAAAACCTCCCTCCCCCCATTTACACTCATTCACACAAAAGGGTTGTTTCTTTCTGTTATTAATATTCTGCTTCCTACATTATACATCAATATACATCAATACAGTCTGCAAGGGATACAGTCCGTAAGCACACATGATTGTGCGTGCTGCTGCTCCCCTAATAGAACTAACCTTTAACAGTTAATTTTACTAATTTTCATTCATTACTAGTTTCTATGTAACTGTTTTTATATTGTTGTACTTTCTTTTTTATTCAAGAAAATGTTTTTAATTTATTCATTTTATTTTACTAATTTTTTTAAAAAGTACCTTATCTTCACCATACCTGGTTGTCCAAATTAGGCATAATAATGTGTTAATTCCACGACTGCATATATCGGTTGATATCGGTATCGGTTGATATCGGTATCGGTAATTAAAGAGTTGGACAATATCGGAATATCGGATATCGGCAAAAAGCCATTATCGGACATCCCTACAAATAAGTCTTTGATGAACATTCCTCAACTTTCTCAGTCTTTTTTGCCACTTGTGCCAGCTTTTTGGAAACATGTTGCAGGCACCAAATTCCAAATGAGCTAATATTTGCAAAAAATAAGAAAGTTTCTCAGTGTGAACATGAAATATCTTGTCTTTGCAGTCTATTCAATTGAATATAAGTTGAAAAGGATTTGTTGTATTCTCTTTTTATTTACCATTTACACAACGTGACAACTTCACTGCTTTTGTAGTTTGTACAATGTAGATAGTCATGAAAATAAAGAAAAGGCATTGAATGAGAAGGTGTCCAAACTTTTGGCCTGTACTGTACGTGTCTACATTTTTCACGGTGACTAAGTTTGTGCAACAAATACGAATAAAATAATCGGTGTTTACTTAAGACTTTTTAGACTAAGACTTCCTTTTTATTGTCATTCAAATTTGAACTTTACAGCACAGATAAGAACGAAATTTCGTTACATAAGCTCATGGTAGTGCAGGATAAAAAAAAAGCAATAAGGTGTATATATAAATAAATAAATATATATCAATAATATATATATTATATATATATAA
>NC_084757.1:4046635-4049135 GCF_033978785.1 Entelurus aequoreus | reverse complement strand
CCTCATGAAGTCTACCCAGATTAATGGCTTTTGTTGTTGAAGGGAAAAGCAAACATTGTGATGAGTCCGTGAAAATAATACGCCGCCGTATGCTTAAAATGAGCAAAATATGTAATTATTGCATGTTATTTGATAATGTTACTACATTATATGTATACAACCTTGATGGCGGCTTTTGGATGCTTTTTTTTTTTTTTTTTTAAGAGTGCTTTATAGAGCGAGTATGAGGAAGTGAAAAGGGGTAGGATTAAATAAGCTTGGCTTCTTCCTACTCCTTTTCGGACATGTAAAGAGAAATGTAAACATGTCAAATGGTCTACATATTCGAAATTAACTTCAAACAAACCAATCCAATTCGCTGCGTCGTTCGCCGACTTTTGCTCGCGTTCATTTCCGAGTGAGAATGCATAGAAAAAAGAAAAACATTTTCTTCTCTTACATAAGGATTGTGACCAAAATTCTCCCCCCAAAAAAGTGCACTTCCCCTTTAAGAAGAGTTTAAGCTAATGGGAGATTTTTGGTGACAGATTTAGGAGTTTCCCAAAAACACCACAGATCGAGAGGTTACTGAGGGTGCACGAGTGGGACCCGGCCAAAAAAGAGCCTGTTTGGAAAGTCCCAGTGATTCCACGCATGTCATAGTGAAAGCAGAACGTCACCCAAGCATCAAACAAACTTTCAGGCTGAAAATGTTGATCCAAAACAGCCTCAAACTCAAAACGCTCTGCTTACTTTCACAGCATGTCATCCATTCAAGTGTGAAGGGGCGTGAAGACAACAATTTAAACTGGCTTTTAGATGCTACACAACACTACATATTACTTTATATTAGTCTTGTCCCCATACCAATATTTTGGTACCGGTACCAAAAATTATTTCGATACTTTTTTCGGTACTTTTCTAAATGAAGGGGACCACAAAAAAATTGCATTATTGGCTTTATTGGAACAAAAAATGTTAGTGTGCATGAAACATCAGGGTTTCCCACACATTCATTTATTTGTGGCGGCCCGCCACGAAAGAATTACGTCCGCCACAAATAATTTTTTTTTTTTTTTTTTTGTCCTCTCCAGCTTTTTAGGCAAATCATATAGTTGATGTAGATGCCCATATAGACTGTTCACATTTACTTTACTAAAGAGAAGTGTAGGATACTACTCTTGTTGCCTTATTTGTATTTGACTTTATTAAATGTACACTACCGTTCAAAAGATTGGGGTCACCCAAACAATTTAGTGGAATAGCCTTCATTTCTAAGAACAAGAATAGACTGTCGAGTTTCAGATGAAAGTTCTCTTTTTCTGGCCATTTTGAGCGTTTAATTGACCCCACAGATGTGATGCTCCAGAAACTCAATCTGCTCAAAGGAAGGTCAGTTTTGTAGCTTCTGTAACGAGCTAAACAGTTTTCAGATGTGTGAACATGATTGCACAAGGGTTTTCTAATCATCAATTAGCCTTCTGAGCCAATGAGCAAACACATTGTACCATTAGAACACTGGAATGATAGTTGCTGGAAATGGGCCTCTATACACCTATGTAGATATTGCACCAAAAACCAGACATTTGCAGCTAGAATAGTCATTTACCACATTAGCAATGTATAGAGTGTATTTCTT
The DNA here is from genome assembly GCF_033978785.1 of Entelurus aequoreus. NCBI lineage: Eukaryota > Metazoa > Chordata > Actinopteri > Syngnathiformes > Syngnathidae > Entelurus > Entelurus aequoreus. The sequence goes on along the minus strand of NC_084757.1, from coordinate 4,047,517 downwards.
TAAAGTTAAGACTAGTTTAAAGTTATCTTCATTGAAAAGTACAGTGCTTTTCCTTAAAAAATAACGACATTTCAATGTGACCCCAAACTTTTGAACGGTAGTGTATTTATATTAGAAACACAACATGTGTATATAACAAAGGGTGCAAAGTCTGCAGGCAGTAGGAAACACATGGTTAAGTGTAGGGAGTAAAACTGATGGCAGTCTAAAGTTCAAGATTTTTGGAGCTCTTTGTTCAGTGGATCAGATGTTTGATGAAGCTCTGTGTCTATCTACCACCACTACTGTTTTCTGTTTATTTGTTACTGACTGTGGCAGGACACCTCTGCCTCTGTTTCACTTTATGTTGCTGGTAAATAATATGGTTGTAGTAGTAGGCTAAAGTTAAATTATTTAGTATGCACTAATTAACGGGGCAGAGCTTTGAGACATTTTAGCTTTTATATTTTATAAGATATATTTTTTGTGAGAACCACAATTAATAAATATATTTCAGTGAATAACTTATTGTTCAAATCTGTATACAAATATGTACATAAAGTGTTGTAATTATATTGTAAAATGGATGGATGGATGGACGTTCAAAACAAAACTGTTATTATTAATTAGTAAGTATACATTTTTTTTAGCCTTTTTAGAGAAAATCATATCATTGTAGTAAATTATGCAAATTACTCGATGATGTCATGGTGACCACGCCCATAGCCACGCCCCCACCGCCACAGGTATCTTGGCAGTTCATGGGAAACACTATATATATATATATATATATATATATATATATATATATATATATATATATATATATATAAAAATATATATATACATATATATATATATATATAAAAATATACATATACTATACATGTCAAATATTATATA
>NC_084757.1:3921635-4039135 GCF_033978785.1 Entelurus aequoreus | reverse complement strand
AAGACTGATACATTGTACAACCACACCAGTACAGTATGATACATTCTCCAACCACACTAGTACAGTATGATACATTCTACAACCACACCAGTACAGTATGATACATTCTACAACCACACCAGTACAGTAAAGACTGATACATTGTACAACCACACCAGTACAGTAAAGACTATGATACATTCTATAACCACACCAGTACAGTAAAGACTGATACATTCTACAACCACACTAGTACAGTATGATACATTCTACAACCACACCAGTACAGTATGATACATTCTACAACCACACCAGTACAGTATGATACATTCTACAACCACACTAATACAGTATGATACATTCTACAACCACACCAGTACAGTAAAGACTGATACATTCTACAACCACACCAGTACAGTATGATACATTCTACAACCACACCAGTACAGTAAAGACTATGATACATTCTACAACCACACCAGTACAGTATGATACATTCTACAACCACACCAGTACAGTATGATACATTCTACAACCACACCAGTACAGTAAAGACTGATACATTCTACAACCACACCAGTACAGTAAAGACATACATTCTACAACCACACCAGTACAGTATGATACATTCTACAACCACACCGGTACAGTATGATACATTCTACAACCCCACCAGTACAGTAAAGACTATGATACATTCTACAACCACACCAGCACAGTATGATACATTCTACAACCACACCGGTACAGTATGATACATTCTACAACCACACCAGTACAGTATGATACATTCTACAACCACACCAGTACAGTAAAGACTGATACATTCTACAACCACACCAGTACAGTATGATACATTCTACAACCACACCAGTACAGTAAAGACTATGATACATTGTACAACCACACCAGTACAGTAAAGACTATGATACATTCTCCATCCATAAAAAATATTGATGTAATCATAGTAGTATCGACTAGATAGGCTATTGTACTTGGTATCATTACAGTGGATGTCAGGTGTAGATCCACCCTTGGCATTTGTTTACATTCAGGCGCGCTAGCTTTTGTTAGCGGTGGCGCCGGTGAGCTATTGTATCCTCCTACGGTGTGTAGTGAAGCATGTTTAGCTATTCCCTTGTCCTCCAGTGATAATAATACTTGTAAGAAACTTACTTTATTTGTCGCCATGGAGGCGAGGATTAGTGATTTAGGAGTAGCTAAAACACTGTGGATGGACGTTAGCTGCTAGCTAGCTAGCCATGTCTTAAAGCACCTCTTCCTGAGGGTGTTTCAGTGTTATAACTTCACCTTTATCGTCACTTTTTACACCAAAATGCGTCCATTCTCCCTTTTCTGTCTACACACTGTGTCTGCTTGTAAGTACTCGGTGTGCGCGCGCTGCCGAACATGCTCCTCTGCTGGTAAATCCAGCCATGACACCACGTGACGACGACGCGCCGTCATGCATTTAAAAAATAAAATAAACAGAGTATAGGACCATTTTTGGTTCATCAGTACAGCGATACTATACTAGTACTGACTAGCACCGCAGTCTTGGCGCAGGACAACAACTTCAATCAATCAAAAAGATGTCCGCCAAGTGTGAGTACCTCTCACACTTTCGGTCTAACAAGAGAAGACATTTTGCAGAAGCATCAGCCACGGAAGTAGAGCAGACATGTTTACAGTCCCAGGCAGACAGTGTGGGCTGAGTGGACAACACTAATCCTGCCCCACTCTCAGTCTTTGCAAAGGTCGACCCCCCCACTTCAATCTCCATTATGGTTCAAATATCAGCAGGACTCTTAAACAACCCCCCAACCAACAGCAGGGGATTATTACTGCTCTAAGTCAGTCAGCGTGTGTGTGTGTGTGTGTGTGTGTGTGTGTGTGTGTGTGTGTGTGTGTGTGTGTGTGTGCGCACACTGACCGTTGACGACGGCCTGTCCCTCTGCCAGCTCTCGCTGAGTCTCCATGACGTATTCCTCCCGCGAGAAGCCCCTCACGCATGGCGGCCCGCCCTGATTGTCCTGGCCCAGGACCAGCACCTGCAGAGAGAAGACAGTCAGAGGCATGTCGGGGGGCCGGGGGGGGGATTTGGATCATTCAACTCTGAAATAATATCGTTATGGCAATACGGACTCTAGAAAGAGGTTCTGCAACGGAGGCTGCGGAACCTCCAGGTTCTGTAACAGCTTCTTCCCTCAGGCCATAAGACACTTGAACGCATCATAGTAATAATCCCCTCAATTCCCCTTCAAAAAAACATATTAACTGGCTGGACTATAAAGACAATATTTAGTTTAGTTTAGTTGAGTTTATTAAAGGCCTACTGAAAGCCACTACTAGCGACCACGCAGTCTGATAGTTTATATATCAATGATGAAATCTTAACATTATAACACATGCCAATACGGCCGGGTTAACTTATAAAGTGACATTTTAAATTTGCCGCTAAACTTCCGGTTCGAAACGCCTCTGAGGATGACGTATGCGCGTGACGTAGACCGGCGAACACGGGTATGCCTTCCACATTGAAGCCAATACGAAAAAGCTCTGTTTTCATTTCATAATTCCACAGTATTCTGGACATCTGTGTTGGTGAATCTGTTGCAATCATGTTCATTGCATTATGGAGAAAGAAGCTGAGCAAGCAAAGAAGAAAGTTGTCGGTGCGAAACGGACGTATTTTTCGAATGAAGTCAGCAACAACAGTACACAGCCGGCGCGTCTTTGTTTACATTCCCGAAAGATGCAGTCAAGATGGAAGAACTTGGATAACAGAGACTCTAACCAGGAGGACTTTTGACTTCGATACACAGACGCCTGTAGAGAACTGGGACAACACAGACTCTTACCAGGATTACTTTGATTTGGATGACAAAGACGCAGACGTGCTACTGTGAGTATGCAGCTTTGGCTTCTAAACATTTGATCGCTTGACCGTATGTGCGCAACTTTTTTTTTGCGTATGTACGTAACTTTTTAAATATATATAAGCTTTATGAACCTTGGGTTAGGTGAACGGTCTTTTGGGCTGAGTGATTGTGTGTGTTGATCAGGTGTTTGAATTGTATTGGCGTGTTCTATGGAGCTAGGAGCTAGCAGAGGAGCTAGGAGCTAGCATAACAAACACGCAGGTGTTTTTATGCAGGATTAATTTGTGGCATATTAAATATAAGCCTGGTTGTGTTGTGGCTAATAGAGTATATATATGTCTTGTGTTTATTTACTGTTGTAGTCATTCCCAGCTGAATATCAGGTCACCCCCGGCTCTCACAGCATCTTCCCTATCTGAATAGCTTCAACTCCCCACTAGTCCTTCACTTGCACTTTACTCATCCACAAATCTTTCATCCTCGCTCAAATTAATGGGGAAATTGTCGCTTTCTCGGTCCGAATCTCTCTCACTTCATGCGGCCATCATTGTAAACAATAGGGAACTTTGTGTATATGTTCAATTGACTACGTCACGCTACTTCCGGTAGGGGCAAGCCTTTTTTTTATCAGATACCAAAAGTTGCGATCTTTATCGTCGTTGTTCTATACTAAATCCTTTCAGCAAAAATATGGCAATATCGCGAAATGATCAAGTATGACACATAGAATAGATCTGCTATCCCCGTTTAAATAAAAAAAATTCATTTCAGTAGGTCTTTAAGGATCCCCATTAGTCTACACCGCAGTGGAGACTATTCTTCCTGGGGTCCGGGCAAAAAAACATCACACAATCACAAAACAAAAGATTACAATGCAGTGCAACATGATCAAATAATAAAATGTTGTAATACAAAAAATAGCAACAACAAAGAACCAAAAAAAAACAAAAAAAACAATAACTTCGAGTTTACACAATAATGTTCATTCCAAAGATAAAAAGAGCAATATAAAAAAAAAACATATATATATATATATATATATATATATATATACACTACCGTTCAAAAATTTGGGGTCACCCAAACAATTTTGTGGAATAGCCTTCATGTCTAAGAACAAGAATAGACTGTCGAGTTTCAGATGAAAGTTCTCTTTTTCTGGCCATTTCGAGCGTTTAATTGACCCCACAAATGTGATGCTCCAGAAACTCAATCTGCTGAAAGGAAGGTCCGTTTTGTAGCTTCTGTAACGAGCTAAAGTGTTTTCAGATGTGTGAACATGATTGCACAAGGGTTTTCTAATCGTCAATTAGCCTTCTGAGCCAATGAGCAAACACATTGTACCATTAGAACACTGGAGTGATAGTTGCTGGAAATGGGCCTCTATACACCTATGTAGATATTGCACCAAAAACCAGATATTTGCAGCTAGAATAGTCCTTTACCACATTAGCAATGTATAGAGTGTATTTCTTTAAAGTTAAGACTAGTTTAAAGTTATCTTCATTGAAAAGTACAGTGCTTTTCCTTCAAAAATAAGGACATTTCAATGTGACCCCAAACTATTGAACGGTAGTGTATATATTTTGCAAAAATAAAACAAAGAACCAATGGCCTAAAATATACACACTAGTGTACCAAAGACAAACAATAAGTGACGAAAAAGTACTGTCAGGTTCAAACACTGATGACATCTATTAAACAAGACAAGAAGCAAGGAATTAAACAGAGACAGAATTCAATTCAGCTCAATTGAGGAGAAACGCGTAGCCACTGTACCCTTGCACAGTGTCGTCCCACGCTCTGACGAAAGCTTGAACGCCTCCTCTTTTATTTGGACTTCCCCTGATTAAAGTTAAAGTTAAAGTTAAAATACCAATGTGTGGTGAAATTTGTCCTCTGCATTTGACCCATTCCCTTGTTCACCCCCTGGGAGGTGAGGGGAGCAGTGGGCAGCAGCGGTGCCGCGCCCGGGAATCATTTTTGGTGATTTAACCCCCAATTCCAACCTTTGATGCTGAGTGACAAGCAGGGAGGTAATGGGTCCCATTTTTATAGTCTTTGGTATGACTCGGCCGGGGTTTGAACTCACAACCTACCGATCTCAGGGCGGACACTCTAACCACTAGGCCACCGAGTAGGTGGCCTAGTGGTTACATGGCAACAGCTGTTTCTAAGGGACGGGGGTCGTAAACAGCCATCGGCTTTGGTTACAAAACAGTTCAGAGAAAAGGTCGTAAAACAGTTCAAAGAAAAGGTGCCTGGAGGGAGGTCAGGCCCTGCCTCCTCTCCGCTTTGTAGATCTCGGGTCAAGACAAAATCTTCCTGTGGGTTACAATACATCAAAGAAATCGACACCTTCATGTCGCTCCCCATCCTACACAGTGGAGTTTTACAAGCCTTTTGATTGGTAGGATCAAAGACAGCTTTTGTCCTCTCGCAGGGCGAGCGGAACTCAATGTAACACAAAGTTTTGTGATAACTTAGATACACTTATTCTGACAAGCACCATCCATCCATTTTCTACTGCTTGTCCCATAATCAATAAAATAGTCAATAATCAATAAAACCAGTCATGACATTAGGTACAATCTACAATAATCTCTTTCCGCAATACAATATAACATACATCCGTAAAAGTGGATGCATATGCAAAAGTGCAATATATTTATCTGTACAGTCATTTAGGAATTTCCAAAATGGGGCCCCGGGGACCCCATTAAGTCATAAAAACGGGGTCCCGCAGTAAATTTTTGGGGTCCCACTTTTCTGTTATATCCATCCATACATCCAACCATTTTCTACCGCTTATCCCTTTTAGGGTCGCGGGGAGGTGCTGGAGCCTATCTCAGCTGCATTCGGGCGGAAGGCGGGGTACACCCTTGGACAAGTCGCCACCTCATCGCAGGGCCAACACAGATAGACAGACAACATTCACACACTAGGGACCATTTAGTGTTGCCAATCAACCTATCCCCAGGTGCATGTCTTTGGAGGTGGGAGGGGCCTATCCCCAGGTGCATGTCTTTGGAGGTGGGAGGGGCCTATCCCCAGATGCATGTCTTTGGAGGTGGGAGGGGCCTATCCCCAGGTGCATGTCTTTGGAGGTGGGAGGGGCCTATCCCCAGATGCATGTCTTTGGAGGTGGGAGGGGCCTATCCCCAGGTGCATGTCTTTGGAGGGAGCATGGAATTGTCCAAAATGTTTTGGTGTCCTGGAGCATTCAAAATTCCTTTCACTGGAACTAAGGGGCCGAGCCCAACTCCTGAAAAACAACCCCACACCATAATTCCTCCGCTGACCCCTCTTTGTCAATTTACGTGGCCTACCCCTTTGTGGCTGAGTTGCTGTTGTTCCTAAACTCTTCCATTTTCTTATAATAAAGCCCACAGTTGACTTTGGAATATTTAGGAGCGAGGACATTTCCCGACTGAATTTGTTGCCATACTTTTTTATAACAATAGAATCTCCCATTTTAGTGTCTTATATTATATTAATCTTTGTATTGTTTTAAAATTCTTTTTTATAAAGTCAGTTTTGGGCCAAGTACAAGAACAAGAAGTCAATTAGGAAGTAGAGAGCATTATTTACAATGTGTAAAATTGCAATAGACTGTAGGGCTGGGCTCGACGATATGTTGACCTACAAAGTATTGCCAATAAACAATATTATAAATGTTTTAATGTAATATTAATATTATTGCCATTTTTTTTTTGGAGAGCAAAATAACCACGGATGTAATGACAATACACAAGAATGATGAAAGTATACCATTTCAAATGCAATTAACTTGTATTTCTCGTATATTTTAATATAATATTTATACTATATAGCAGGGGGTGTCAAACTGGTTTTCATTGAGGGCCACATCGCAGTTATGGTTGCCCTTAGAGCAGTGGTCCCCAACCACCGGGCCGATTGGTACCAGGCCGCGCAAGAAATAAAAAAAAAAAAAAAAAAAAAATTATTTTTTTTATTTTTTTTTTTAAATTTTAATTTTTTTTTGTTTGTTTTTGTTTTTTAAATTTCTTGCGCGGCCCGGTACCAATCGGTCCGCGGACCTGTACCAAAAAAAAAATATTTAAATTAAAAAAAAAAAAAAAAAATTTTTTTTTTTTTTTTTTTTAATTAAATCAACATAAAAAACACAATATATACATATTGTGTATGTGTATGTCAATATAGATCAAGACAGTCTGCAGGTATACAGTCCGTAACCACACGATTGTATTTCTTTATGGAAAAAAAAAAAAAAAAAAAAAAAATCCCCCCCCTCCCCCCCCGGTCCGTGGGACAATTTTTTCAAGCGTTGACAGGGCCCCAGCTACAAAAAGTTTGGGGACCACTGCCTTAGAGGGTTGTTTTTAACAATGAGTAATATATGAGGATATATAATACATTAACAATATATTTTTTACATACGCAGCAAATTTGTATTTATTTATTTTACTTTAAAAACTGGCAGGTCAGTCACCAGTAAAAGCAGTGGATTTTTTACAACATATAAAAAAATTATAATAAATACAATGGAATAAGAATACCACTGTTTTTAGCGGTAAATTCTTGTCGTTTTAATGTTTTTATTGTTTGATTTTTAATGTTTTAGTGTCTTACTGTATATAGAAAAAAACACTACCAAAGTTGATTTTGCAGTAAAAAACTAACCGTAAAATCTATTGTCAATTTTACAGTCTACAATTCGATTGATAATTTGTTTTGAAATCATAAGTGAAGCAGATATTTACATATTTTGATAATATTGAATTAGAAAAGATATGCAATTGCATGCAGTACATTATTTTTAATGGCAAAATGGAAATAAATATATTTGGTAAGAAAAGACTAAGCCTTTAATTAATGCATATTATTTCCAGGCTTTCGCGGGCCATAAAAAAATAATGTGGCGGGCCAGATTTGGCCCCCGGGCCTTGAGTTTGACACCAGTGCTATATAGTTATACTTTTAAATACCAAGTTAAAAAAAAATTCAAATAAATACTGTCTCTAAGCAAAATCTTGCACTTGAATAGAAAAATCACGAACAAAATTAATCAAATAGGTATTGTCTCTGTTAAAGGCCTACTGAAAGCCTCTACTAGCGACCACGCAGTCTGATAGTTTATATATCAATGATGAAATCTTAACATTGCAACACATGCCAATACGGCCGGGTTAACTTATAAAGTGACATTTTAAATTTCCCGCCACACTTCCGGTTAAAAACGTTTTATCATGCTGACGTATGCGTGTGACGTCACGAGGACAAGGGAAGTATTCGGAGCCCGGAGAATCCTATACAACAGGCTCTGTTTTCATTTCATAATTCCACAGTATTCTGGACATCTGTGTTGGTGAATCTTTTGCAATTTGTTTAATGAACAATGGAAGCTGCAAAGAAGAACGTTGTAGGTGGGATCAATCGGTGTATTAGCGGCTGGCTGTAGCAACACAACAAAGACTACTTAGCAGACGCCAAGCCGATGCTAGCCGCCAAACCCACGGATGAAGTCCTTCGGCGCGCCGTCGATCGCTGGAAGGCAGGTGAGAACGGGTGTCGATGAGCAGATGAGGGCTGGCTGGCGTAGGTGGAGCGCTAATGTTTTTATCATAGCTCTGAGGTCCGGTTGCTAAGTTGCTAAATTAGCCTTAGCGTCATTAGCAACAGCATTGTTAAGCATTACCAGGCTGAGAATCTTTAACCGTGTAGTTACATGTACATGGTTTAATAGTATTGTTGATCTTCTGTCTATCCTTCCAGTCAGGGATTTATTTATTTTGTTTCTATCTGCATTTGAGAACGATGCTATCACGTTAGCTCAGTAGCTAAGTGTGTCACCGATGTATTGTCGTGGAGATAAAAGTCACTTTGAATGTCCATTTCGCGTGCTTGACTCTCATTTTCAAGAGGATATAGTATCCGAGGTGGTTTGAAATACAAATCCGTGATCCACAATAGAAAAAGGAGAGAGTGTGGAATCCAATGAGCCAGCTTGTACCTAAGTTACGGTCAGAGCGAAAAAAAGATACGTCCATCACTGCCTCTCTAGTCCTTCACTCTAACGTTCCTCATCCACAAATCTTTCATCCTCGCTCAAATTAATGGGGTAATCGTCGCTTTGTCGCTCCGAATCTCTCTCGCTCCATTGTAAACAAAGGAAAATTGTGAGGAATACTAGCTCCTGTGACGTCACGCTACTTCCGCTACAGGCAAGGCTTTTTTTTATCAGCGAGCAAAAGTTGCAAACTTTATCGTCGATTTTCTCTACTAAATCCTTTCAGCAAAAATAGGGCAATATCGCGAAATGATCAAGTATGACACATAGAATGGATCTGCTATTCCCGTTTAAATAAAAAAAAATCTTTTCAGTAGGCCTTTAAGGAAGGTTGGGGGACCCTCAAATATACACAACCAACAAATAAACTAAATGGCTAAATAAAGTTATGTTGACCAAAATAATCGCGGTTATCATTAGTATCGTGGTATCGTTAAATGTGCTCAAAAAGTAATTATACACTCACTTAAAATTGTATTAACGAAGATGTATTTTTTTTAATAACTAAAATAAATAGACTTAATATACTTTCAAATATTGTTCTGGCTTCATAAGAGACACATTTTTTGCATTATTGTGTTCAAATATGTTTATCTTCTTCCATTTTACATCGTAACGAGTGATCGGTTGTTTGACTTCCGGGTTGTGTGACGTCACGCCGGTTTACTTCCTGTCCGTCTGTTTCAACTCCAAACTGTCGGCTTTATTGATAACTTTGTGCATAAACCAGCACGTCCTTTGTTTAATGACAATACTCTCAGAGAATATTCTCCAGATTCTCTGAACCTTTTGATGATATTACGGAGCGTAGATGGTGACATCCCGAAATTCCTTGCAGTAGCTGCTTGAAAAATGTTGTTCTTCAACAATTTGCTCAGGCATTTGTTGACAAAGTGGTGACCCTCGCCCCCGTCCTTGTTTGTGAACGACTGAGCATTTCATGGAAGCTGCTTTTATACCCAATCATGGCACCCACCTGTTCCCAATTAGCCCGTTCACCTGTGGGATGTTCCAAATAAGTCTTTGATGAGCATTCCTCAACTTTCTCACTCTTTTTTGCCACTTGTGCCAGCTTTTTTGAGACATGTTGCAGGCATCAAATTCCTAATGAGCTAATATTTGCAAAAACATTTTCCAGTGTGAACATTAAAAATCTTGTCTTTACAGTCTATTCAATTGAATATAATTTGAAAATAATTAGCAAATTATTGTATTCTCTTTTTATTTACCATTTACACAACATTATGCTTGTGTAAGGTACTTTTTGAAACCTTGTCAGTCAGACCGGGTGTAGCGCACCGTGCTATTATTGTGAAGGGGGTTGCCAGAAAAAAATAAAAATAAAGAAATACAAATACCACTCCAATTTAACTTAAAGACAGCATACATCTGTCATAAGGAGAGGTGTGAATCTTTAGGCACATAAAGAGTCGACCCCATTCCAATTCCCGGGGTGACAATTCGATTCAGAATCGCTCCTCGATTTAACACAAATTTCGATTCAAAACAATTTTTGCAATGTATTATTAGGTAAAATCATCATAATGAAACTTTAACAGGTTAGAATGGGTCCTTCTGGTTGCAAAACGGTTTTTAAAAAAATAAATTCTCATAAATAAATACATTTCCCCCGATTCATAATCAGGGTTAAAAAAAGAATCGCGATCCAGATGGGAATCGATTTCTTTTGTACGCCCCTCGTCATAAGGTTAGTGTTTTACAAACTCATTTCACTGGATCCAACCTTTTCTAACGCTCCACACTACAAATCGATAAAAGCATGTATGAGTTGTGCTGATATCGTATTAGATCAATATCTGTATCGCAAGTACAATCTATAATAGAGATGGAAACAACCAAAGAGTACATGTGTTGTTCTTTCCTGCACTCTTGTCCTTGCATTCTATTATTATTAGTAGTAATAATAATAATAATAATAACAATAATATGATTATTATTATTATTAATAATAATAATACAATTCCGTCTTTTCATTTTAATTAGTTTTAATTCTGTATTTTTACACTCATTTTGTGTCAAAATGAAATAGAAACAAAATGAAAAGGAAAAATAATATTATTATTATTATTATTAGTAGTATGAGTTGTGCTGATATCGTATTAGATCAATATCTGTATCGCAAGTAGAATCTGTAATAAAGATGGAAACAACCAAAGAGTACATGTGTTGATCTTTCCTGCACTCTTGTCCTTGCATTCTATTATTATTAGTAGTAATAACAACAACAACAACATGATTATTATTATTAATAATAATACAATTTCATCTTTTCATTAACTAGTTTTAATTCTGTATTTTTACACTCATTTTGTGTCAAAATGAAATGGAAAAATAATTATTTTATTATTATTAGTATGAGTTGTGCTGATATCGTATTAGATCAATATCTGTATCGCAAGTAGAATCTGTAATAAAGATGGAAACAACCAAAGAGTACATGTGTTGTTCTTTCCTGCACTCTTGTCCTTGCATTCTATTATTATTATTATTAGTAATAATAATAATAATAATAATAATAATAACAATAATATGATTATTATTATTATTAATAATAATACAATTCCGTCTTTTCATTTTAATTAGTTTTAATTCTGTATTTTTACACTCATTGTGTCAAAATGAAATAGAAACAAAATAAAATGGAAAAATAATATTATTATTATTATTAGTATGAGTTGTGCTGATATCGTATTAGATCAATATCTGTATCGCAAGTAGAATCTGTAATAAAGATGGAAACAACCAAAGAGTACATGTGTTGTTCTTTCCTGCACTCTTGTCCTTGCATTCTATTATTATTATTAGTAATAATAATAATAACAATAATATGATTATTATTATTGTTAATAATAATACAATTCCGTCTTTTCATTTTAATTAGTTTCAATTCTGTATTTTTACACTCATTGTGTCAAAATGAAATAGAAACAAAATGAAATGGAAAAATATTATTATTATTATTAGTATGAGATGTGCTGATATCTTATTAGATCAATATCTGTATCGCAAGTATAATCTGTAATAAAGATGGAAACAACCAAAGAGTACATGTGTTGATCTTTCCTGCACTCTTGTCCTTGCATTCTATTATTATTATTAGTATTAATAATAATAATGATTATTATTATTACTAATAATAATGCAGTTCCATCTTTCCATTTTAATTCTGTATTTTTACACTCATTTTGTATCAAAATGAAATACAAAAATAATAGTATTATTATTATTAGTATGAGTTGTGCTGATATCGTATTAGATCAATATCTGTATCGCAAGTAGAATCTGTAATAAAGATGGAAACAACCAAAGAGTACATGTGTTGCTCTTTCCTGCACTCTTGTCCTTGCATTCTATTATTATGAATATGAATAATAATAACAATAATATATTATTATTAAAATTAATAATAATACAATTACGTCTTTTTATTTTAATTAGTTTTGATTCTGTATGTTTTACACTCATTTTAAGTCAAAATGAAATGGAAATATATATATATTATTATTATTATTATTAGTATGAGTTGTGCTGATATTGTATTAGATCAATATCTGTATCGCAAGTAAAATCTGTAATAGAGATGGAAAGAGTTCATATGTTGTTCTTTCCTGCACTCTTGTCCTTGCATTCTATTATTATTATTATTATTATTTGTAACAATAATAATAACAATAATATGATTATTATTAATAACAATAATAATAATACAATTCCGTCTTTTCATTTGAATGAGTTTTAATTCTGTATTTTTACACTCATTTTGTGTCAAATAAAATTTGACAAAATGAAATGGAAAAATAATGATATTATTAATTACATTTATTTGCTGTTCTCTCTACAAATCGGAAAAAGACGACTTTTGCAGAAGTTGTTTTCTTTTCTTCTTCCTCCGCAATCCCGCTGACTAAGCAACATGGCGACAGAACAAGACCTCCTTGGGGGAGGTAATGAGCGCCCGGTTCCCCGTCTCGAGCGTTATTAATAGCAATTAGCCGCGGCACGCAATTAGGTCAATTAATTGTGACGATAATTAGCGCGTGTACTTTTGTGTCTGCTGTTGTTTCAACGTCAAATTTGACTGCATAGTCCCACCCTTGGGGGGGAGCATCTGTTGTAGCTTGTTAGCATGCTAATGCGGACGGCGGGCCAGGGCGGGTGGTGATTATCGTGGTGGCGGGGGTGGGGGCGGGGGGGTACTACAGTGATTTGATTCCACTTAACCCAAAAACTTTAAAACCCGGGATTTAGCGGAGCCGGATTACATCTCATTTCCTGTTAGCGCCCGGTGGAAACCACGGTCACTCTGCTTTGGTTGCTGTGAAGCTAAACTATGCTAAGCTAACTCAAGGCTAGCTCGATGCTAGTGACAAACTTGTGATATTGACACGAAATTTAGAATAAGAGTTAAACGTCGTCGTATTTCCTGCATTCAAACACAGTGTTACTGTTCAAACGGCGTGTAATGTTACAATCTACTTGCTAAATAAAAACCTCGGCCTTGTTTTTAATGATTACTTAGGCCTACTTCGCTACCGCGTTTTAATGGCGGTACTTGGGAGAGCCAAGTGTTTCCTGAGGTGCTACTTGGTGACTAAAGCTTGACAACCACTACTTTTACGTGTCGCCAGCGGTTGTGATTGACAATTTAAAAAAGGAGAGAAGAAGAAAGTGTCAAATCAAAATACATACGATTTTGCTGGCTTTTTTCTAAGCATATTTACTAGGGGTGTGAATATTTGGGCACCTGACGATTCGATTCAGAATCGATTCTTGATTTAAACTAGGGATGTCCGATAATGGCTTTTTTGCCGATATCCGATATTCCGATATTGTCCAACTCTTAATTACCGATACCGATATCAACCGATACCGATATATACAGTCGTGGAATTAACACATTATTATGCCTAATTTGGACAACCAGGTATGGTGAAGATGAGGTCCTTTTAAAAATAAAATAAAAAATAAAATAAGATAAATTAATTAAAAACATTTTCTTGAATAAAAAAGAAAGTAAAACAATATAAAAACAGTTACATAGAAACTAGTAATTAATGAAAATGAGTCAAATGAAGTGTTAAAGGCCTACTGAAAGCCACTACTAGCGACCACGCAGTCTGATAGTTTATATATCAATGATGAAATCTTAACATTGCAACACATGCCAATACGGCCGGGTTAACTTATAAAGTGACATTTAAAACTTCCCGGGAAATATCCGGCTGAAACGTCGCGGTATGATGACGTATGCGCGTGACGAAGTCAGAGTAACGGAAGTTATGGTACCCGTAGAATCCTATAGAAAAAGCTCTGTTTTCATTTCATAATTCCACAGTATTCTGGACATCTTTTGCAATTTGTTTAATGAACAATGAAGGCTGCAAAGAAGACAGTTGTAGGTGGGATCGGTGTATTAGCAGCGGACTACAGCAACACAACCAGGAGGACTTTGTTGGAGCGCTAGCCGCGCTAGCCGCCGACTTCACCTTGACTTCCTACGTCTCCGGGCCGCCAAACGCATCGGGTGAAGTCCTTCGTCCTTCTGCCGATCGCTGGAACGCAGGTGAGCACGGGTGTTGATGAGTAGATGAGGGCTGGCTGGCGTAGGTGGAGAGCTAATGTTTTTAGCATAGCTCTGTGAGGTCCCGTTGCTAAGTTAGCTTCAATGGCGTCGTTAGCACAGCATTGTTAACCTTCGCCAGCCTGGAAAGCATTAACCGTGTATTTACATGACCACGGTTTAATAGTATTGTTGATTTTCTATCTATCCTTCCAGTCAGGGGTTTATTTTTTTTGTTTCTATATGCAGTTAAAGCACGATGCTATCACGTTAGCTCGTAGCTAAAGCATTTCGCCGATGTATTGTCGTGGAGATAAAAGGCACTGAATGTCCATTTCGCGTTCTCGACTCTCATTTTCAAGAGGATATAGTATCTGAGGTGGTTTCAAATACAAATCCGTGATCCACAATAGAAAAAGGAGAGTGTGGAATCCAATGAGCCAGCTTGTACCTAAGTTACGGTCAGAGCGAAAAAAGATACGTCCATCGCTGCCTCTCAAGTCCTTCACTGTAACGTTCCTCATCTACGAATCTTTCATCCTCGCTCAAATTAATGGGGTAATCATCACTTTCTCGGTCCGAATCTCTCCCGCTCCATTGTAAACAACGGGGAATTGTGAGGAATACTAGCTCCTGTGACGTCACGCTACTTCCGCTACAGGCAAGGCTTTTTTTTATCAGCGAGCAAAAGTTGCGAACTTTATCGTCGATTTTCTCTACTAAATCCTTTCAGCAAAAATATGACAATATCGCGAAATGATCAAGTATGACACATAGAATGGATCTGCTATTCCCGTTTAAATTTTAAAAAATCATTTCAGTAGGCCTTTAAAGGTTAGTACTATTAGTGGAGCAGCAGCACGCACAATCATGTGTGCTTACGGACTGTATCCCTTGCAGACTGTATTGATATATATTGATATATAATGTAGGAAGCAGAATATTAATAACAGAAAGAAACAACCCTTTTGTGTGAATGAGTGTAAATGGGGGAGGGAGGTTTTTTGGGTTGGTGCACTAATTGTAAGTGTATCTTGTGTTTTTTTGATGTTGATTTAATTTAAAAAAAAACAAAAAAAAACAAAACGATACCGATAACAAAACCGATACAGATAATTTCCGATATTACATTTTAAAGCATTTATCGGACATCTCTAATTTAAACCGATTCTTGCAAGGTATTGTTTGGTACAATAATTGTAATAAAACTTAAAAAGCAGGCTACAGGTCAGAAAAGCTTCTTCCGGTTGCATGGAGATGGTGTAACACTAGGGATGTCGTAGGAATGCGTTAAAATGTAATATCGGAAATTATCGGTATCGGTTTTTTATTGTCTGTATCGTTTTTTTTTGGTTTTTTTTCAACATAAAAAACACAAGATACACTTACAATTAGTGCACCAACCCAAAAAACCTCCCTCCCCCATTTACACTCATTCACACAAAAGGGTTGTTTCTTTCTGTTATTAATATTCTGCTTCCTACATTATATATCAATATAGATCAATACAGTCTGCAAGGGATACAGTCCGTAAGCACACATGATTGTGCGTGCTGCTGCTCCACTAATAGTACTAACCTTTAACACTTCATTTTACTCATTTTCATTCATTACTAGTTTCTATGTAACTGTTTTTATATTGTTTTACTTTCTTTTTTATTCAAGAAAATGTTTTTAATTTAGTTATCTTATTTTATTATTATTTTTTAAAAATACCTTATCTTCACCATACACGGTTGTCCAAATTAGGCATAATGTGTTAATTCCACGACTGCATATATCGGTTGATATCGGTATCGGTTGATATCGGTATCAGTAATTAGAGTTGGACAATATCGGAATATCGGATATCGGCAAAAAGCCATTATCGGACATCCCTATGTAAAACGTCTTTTTTGAATGAATTCTTAAATTTAAAAAATAATAATAATAAATAAAACTATATTTTTAATCAATTTTTAACAGGGTGAATAAAAATAATGATCTGGATGTGAATCGATTGTTTTGTGCATCCCTAATCGACATATTTGTATTCTTATCAAAACTGCAGTAGCTTTGGCCATGAGATGAGACCAAAACAATCAGAGCGCACTGTTAAGTATCGTGGTCACTGATTGGCTCGAGCATCGTCAAGCCCCGCCTCTTTACTGTAAAGGTGACTATGTTTGTTATATTTCATGTCTAGAGGGCTCTCATAATGTTAAAACCTGTATTATAAGGTTTTTTAATGCTCTAGTTAGGGAAATATTTGATTTATAATGAATAATTCTTACTTCGCAGGACAATCATCTCAGCACGGTCACACCAATTAAGTGATAGACTATTGAGAACATGATCATATTTACTCATTTGAGTGATATAAACCCTGTATGCATGCATGTATGTGGCCTGCAATCACCTGATTGTCAAAATCAATTAATAAAATGGGCTGAGATCAAATCTGCATCAATTTAAGATAATTAAGAACTAATATTAAAAGTCTGGCCTCAATATTAACACTGGAGAAAAATTATTCAAATAGTTTATATCATGATGTCCAAGGTGTGTCCCGGGGCCTTTTTTTGGCCTTCAGCTTGATTTTTATTGGCCCGTAACCCATTTTTAAGAAAAAATAAACATCCCGAATTACAACATTACACACAAAACTATAAAAATGTTTTAAACTTAACCGATTCCCTCCAAAAAACAAAATGCGCGTCTTACTGGTCTTTGATGATTTTCAAGATATGTTTTGAAGTGTGTCAACCCCCTTAAAAATGTTTTAGTTAGCACTTTATAATAATAATAATAGCGTTTGTAAAGAATAGCAGGAAATGTCATATGCCGAGGGCGTTATATTAGGCAAGGCAATTCAAAGTGCTTTAAAAATGAGGAGAAAGTGAATAAAATCATATATAAAAATAAGAATAATCTAATTTGCTTTGTTATGTACAATACAACACTAAGATGTGGATGTTTGGTTCTGATATTAGCATAAAGTGACAGACAGCAGTTTTTCAGCCTCTGCCCAAAAGATCTAATGTCGACTCTGACCTCCTGGTAAACCACCGGCCGGTGTCTCACCTTCCCTTTATCTCAAAAATCCTCGAAAAAAATTGTTGCAATTGTTGGAAAACCCATGGTTAAGTTTCGTTGAAATGTTGGGTTTCAAAAGCGCTTATTAAACACAAAAGATTTAACTTCAATGTCGACCTCCTGGTAAATCACCTTCCCTTTATCTCAAAAATCCTCGAAGAAATTGTTGCAATTGTTGGAAAATCCATGATTAAGTTTCGTTGAAATGTTAGGTTTCAAAAGTGCTGATTAAACACAAAAGATTTAACCTCAATGTTTCCTGGTAAATCACCTTCCCTTTATCTCAGAAATCCTCCAGAAAATTGTTGCACAACAGCTAAAAATTAATACTTATGAATACTGTCGATCATAACATTCTTTTAGAACGTATCAATATAATGCTTAGATGTGGATGTTTTGTTCTGATATTAGCATTTTTTGACCTACAGCGGTTATTCATCCTCTGCCTAAAAGATTTAACCTCAATGTCGACCTCCTGGTAAATCACCTTCCCTTTATCTCAAAAATCCTCGAAAAAATTGTTGCACAACAGCTAAATAAATACTTATGAATACCGTCGATCCTAACATTCTTTTAGAACGTGTCAATACAAAGCTCAGATGGGGATGTTTTGTATTGATATTAGCATTTTTTGACCTACAGCGGTTATTAATTTTTTGCCGAAAAGATTTAACCTCAATTTCGACCTCCCGGTAAATCACCTTCCCTTTATCTCAAAAATGCTCTAAAAAATTGTTGCACAACAGTTAGATGAACACCGTCGATCCTAACATTCTTTTAGAACGTATCAATACAAAGCTCAGATGTGATGTTTTGTTCTGATATTAGCATTTTTTGACCTACAGCGGTTATTCATCCTCTGCCCAAAAGATTTAACCTCAATTTCGACCTCCTGGTAAAACACCTTCCCTTTATCTCAAAAATCCTCAAAAAAATTGTTTCGCAACAGCTAAATAAATACTTATGACTACCGTCGATGCTAACATTCTTTTAGAACATGTGAATACAAAGCTCAGATGTGGATGTTTTGTTCTGATATTAGCATAAATTGACTTCCATTGTATTGGTTTTACCAAAGTATCTTTCATGTACAAAATGTATCAAAGTGGGTTCCGCATATGGCAATGTTTATGTATGTGGCCCTCAGGGGAGAAAGTTTTGACACCCCTGGTTTATATTGGGTATAAAAGAAAACAAAACTAAGCTACTGCTAGCTAGCTACTGCAGCTGTCAAACACCTAGTAGCACAATCAAGCTAACAAATGGAAAAATCTAAGTATTTTCTTATTTTTAATCTAAATTGGTCAACGGCGAGCGGCCAACAGTAAAATTGAAGGATAATTTGATCAATTTTGTGCATTCAAGGTGCAAAACCCAAGCCGATGACGCTCAATATGCTAAGCTAGCTGAACAAAACCTACACATATTAGCTTTGTTGTCCATGACCAGTTAAATCAGCGTCATACTTAAAAAAATGTAATCTATTCATTGTATTTGTATTTCTTTTAATTTTCACTAATAGTATTTTGGAATTTTTGTATTTTAGTACTTGTCCTCTGGGAAATCCATGGTTAAGTTTCATTGAAGTGTTGGGTTTCAAAAGCGCTGATTAAACACAAAAGATTTAACCTCAATGTCGACCTCCTGGTAGACCACCTTCCCTTTATCTCAAAAATCCTCGAAAAAAAATTGTTGCAAAATCCATGATTAAGTTTCGTTGAAATGTTGGGTTTCAAAAGCGCTAATTAAACACAAAAAGATTTAACATCAATTTCAACCTCCTGGTAAATCACCTTCCCTTTATCTCAAAAATCCTCGAAAAATATTGTTGCAATTGTTGGAAATTTCATGGTTAAGTTTCGTTGAAATGTTGGGTTTCAAAAGCGCTTATTAAACACAAAAAGATTTAACCTCTGTAAATCACCTTCCCTTTATCTCAAAAATCCTCGAAAAAATTGTTGCAATTGTTGGAAAATCCATGGTTAAGTTTCGTTGAAATGTTGGGTTTCAAAAGCGCTGATTAAACACAAAATATTTAACTTCAATGTCGACCTCCTGGTAAATCACCTTCCCTTTATCTCAAAAATCCTCGAAAAAATTGTTGCAATTGTTGTAAAATTCATGGTTAAGTTTCGTTGAAATGTTGGGTTTCAAAAGCGCTGATTAAACAAAAAGATTTAACCTTGATAAATCACCTTTCTTTTAGCTCAAAAATCCTCAAAAAAATTGTTGCAATTGTTGGAAAATCCATGGTTAAGTTTCGTTGAAATGTTGGGTTTCAAAAGCGCTTATTAAACACAAAAAGATTTAACCTCCTAGTAAATCACCTTCCCTTTATCTCAAAAATGCTCGAAAAAATTGTTGCAAAATTCATGGTTAAGTTTCGTTGAAAGGTTGGGTTTCAAAAGCGCTGATTAAACAAAAAGATTTAACCTCGGTAAATCACCTTTCTTTTAGCTCAAAAATCCTCAAAAAAATTGTTGCAATTGTTGGAAAATCCATGGTTAAGTTTCGTTGAAATGTTGGGTTTCAAAAGCGCTTATTAAACACAAAAAGATTTAACCTCCTAGTAAATCACCTTCCCTTTATCTCAAAAATGCTCCAAAAAATTGTTGCAAAATTCATGGTTAAGTTTTGTTGAAATGTTGGGTTTCAAAAGCGCTGATTAAACACAAAAAGATTTAACCTCCTAGTAAATCACCTTCCCTTTATCTCAAAAATGCTCAAAAAAATTGTTGCAATTGTTGGAAAATCCATGTTTAAGTTTTGTTTAAATGTTGGGTTTCAAAAGCGCTTATTAAACACAAAAAGATTTAACCTCGGTAAATCACCTTCCTTTTAGCTCAAAAATCCTCGAAAAAATTGTTGCAATTGTTGGAAAACCCATGGTTAAGTTTCGTTGAAATGTAGCGTTTCAAAAGCGCTTATTAAACACAAAAAGATTTAACCTTCTAGTAAATCACCTTCCCTTTATCTCAAAAATCCTCAAAAAAATTGTTGCAAAATTCATGATTAAGTTTCGTTGAAATGTTGGGTTTCAAAAGCGATAATTAAACATAAAATATTTAACCTCAAAGTCGACCTGCTGGTAAAACACCTTCCCTTTATCTCAAAAATCCTCGAAAAAATTGTTGCAATTGTTGTAAAACCCATGGTTGAGTTTGGTTGAAATGTTGGGTTTCAAAAGCGCTAATTAAAGCTAGCAGAGGCGCTAACTCAGCTGAAGCTAACAACAATAATTAGTCCTGGCAGGTGACCTTTGACACCTTTGGACTGGGCTACTTTTTATCGGGGGAAAAAAGCCGTTAACTTGGCAGGGACTATTTCCTGGCGTGTGACTGGGGAGGAAGGCAACATTGCAGCATGGACGGACAACTAGACGAGGAGAAAAGATGATTTTGGTGAAGAAAGATGGAGAGTGTTGAAGGCACGAAGAAGAAGGGCAGCACTAGCAGGCCACGTCACAACAAGCGTGCAAGAAGAAGAAGAAGAAAAGGATGGAAGCGGTCATAAATAAGAGCAGACAAGCAGACACAGAAACAGGTGCAGAAGAAGAAGAAGCAGGACTCCTCGCCTGCATTCTAATTCCATCCTTGTGTCTTACCTGCAGACGAGCCGCCATCAGCGTCCATATCCACAACATGTGCATGACGTCCGCCTTTGGGAAGCCTCCTTGCCGCTAAAGAAGTCCTGCAGCCCCGCGACCGAGCGAGCAGCCCGCCTGTGAGAGTGTGATGCTGCCAGCAAAATGCCTCCTCCTTCCTCTTCCTCTTCCTCCTCCTCCTTCTTCTTCCTCCCTCCTTCCTTCCTTCTCGCCATCATGCGCCTCCACGTCGCCCCCTAGCGCACAACACGCGCACTGCACGCTTTATTTCGCCTTCCTTGGTTTAATTTGTGTCAAAGTGCAGATTCGAAGCATTTCTATCGTTTGAAAATATCAGCGGGCCGCGTTGAAATGTTATTTATGTCGCATTGTGCCAAAGTAGTCACGTTAACTGCCTGTTGATGCGGTTTTGCGCCGCCCGTGTCACGTGACTTCAAACTTGACACCTCATTGGCTGCTTCTGAGACATGCGCGATTGCCTTTGTCTCGCTTTTTGAAAAGGCGATTTTTTCCGCCACTGAATTTTTAGACAGTGAATTTTTTAACACTGATTATTTTTACACTACATTTTTGGCACTGATTTTTATACACTAAATTTTATAACAGAATTTTTTTCAATAACAATTTTTACACTGGATATTTATACCCAGAATTTTTTTTTATAAACTGAATTTTTTTATAGAGTATTTTTTTCCACTGAATTTTTATACACTAAATTTCAAAACACTGAATTTATTTCAATAAAATTGTAAGCATAATTTGACATAAAAGAAATTCAGTTCACAAAATTAAAACGCAAAAAAATCAGTTACATCGATTCGGTGTCAAAAAAGCTTTCGTAATAAAGACACAAATTAACCGCCATAGAGTCTTGCTTGTTGAAGTAGCACACTTTTCAATACTGACTTTTTTACACTGAATTTTTTTTTTGCACTAAATGTCTGTACACTGACTTTTACACTGAATTTTTTTTACACTGAATTTTTTCCACTGAATTTGTATACACAAAATTTTCAAACACTGAATTTTTCCCAATAACAATTTTTACACTGGATTTTTATACACATAATTTTTTTTTTATAAACTGAATAGACTGATTTTTTTTCCACTGAATTTTTATACACTACATTTTAAAACACTGAATTTTTTTCAATAAAATTGTCAGCATAAATTGGTAAAAGAAATTCAGTTCACAAAATTCAAAAGCAAAAAAATCAGTTATATAAATTCGGGGTCCAAAAAAAAAGCTTTCGTAATAAAGAGAAAACTTAACCTCCATAAAGTCTTGCTTTTTGAAGCAGTGAATTTTTTGACACTGAATTTTACAGCACTGAATTTATCTAGGCTAAAAAATGTTAACACTGAATTTGTATACACTGGATTTCTTAGACTGAATTTTTCACTTAATTTTTTTTACACCAAATTTTTCTAGACTGAATTTTTTGCACTGATTTTTTTATACACTAAATTTTAAAACACTGAATTTATTTCAATAAAATTGTCAGCATAATTTGACGTAAAAGAAATTCAGTTCACAAAATTAAAACGCAAAAAAATCAGTTACATAGATTCGGTGTCAAAAAAGCTTTCGTAATTAAGACACAAAATAATCTCCATAGAGTCTTGCTTTTTGAAGTAGCACACTTTTCAATACTGACTTTTTTACACTGAATTTTTTTTTTTGCACTAAATGTCTATACACTGACTTTTACACTGAATTTTTTTTACACACAATTTTTTCCAATGAATTTGTATACACAAAATTTTCAAACACTGAATTTTTCCCAATAACAATTTTTACACTGGATTTTTATACGCATAATTTTTTTTTAATAAACTGAATAGAGTGATTTTTTTTCCGCTGAATTTTTATACACTACATTTTAAAACACTGAATTTTTTTCAATAAAATTGTCAGCATAATTTGGTAAAAGAAATTCAGTTCACAAAATTCAAACGCAAAAAAAACAGTTACATAAATTCGGTGTCCAAAAAAAAGCTTTCATAATAAAGAGAAAACTTAACCTCCATAAAGTCTTGCTTTTTGAAGCAGTGAATTTTTTGACACTGAATTTTTCAGCACTGAATTTATCTAGGCTAAAAAATGTTAACACTGAATTTGTATACACTGGATTTCTTAGACTGAATTTTTCACTTAATTTTTTTTACACCAAATTTTTCGAGACTGAATTTTTTACAGTGAATTTTTTGCACTGATTTTTTTATACACTAAATTTTAAAACACTGAATTTATTTCAATAAAATTGTCAGCATAATTTGATGTAAAAGAACTTCAGTTCACAAAATTAAAACGCAAAAAATCAGTCACATAGATTCGGTGTCAAAAAAGCTTCCGTAATAAAGACACAAATTGACCTCCACAGAGTTGCTTTTTGAAGCAGCACATTTTTCAACACTGACTTTTTTACACTGAATTTTTATACACTGAATATTTTTTGCACTAAATGTTTATACACTGAATTTTTTACACTGGATTTTAATAGAGTGATTTTTTAACACTGATTTTTTTACACTGAATTTGTATACACTAAATTTTAAAACATTGATTTTTTTCAATTAAAATTTAACACTGTATTTTTATACACATAATTTTTTTTAATAAACTAAGTTTTTTATAAACTGAATTTTTATAGAGTGATTTTTTAACACTGATTTTTTTCCACTGAATTTTTAGACACTAAATTTAAAAAAACTGAATTGTTTTCAATACAATTGTCAGTATAATTTGGTAAAAGAAATTCAGTTCACAAAATTCAAACGCAAAAAAAACAGTTACATAAATTCGGTGTCAAAAAAAAGCTTTCGTAATAAAGACAAAAATGTACCTCCATAAAGTCTTGCTTTTTGAAGCAGAGAATTTTTTGACACTGAATTTTTCATCATTTAATTTTTTTAGACTGACTTTATCTAGGCTAAAAAAAATTAACACTGAATTTTTATACACTGGATTTTTAAGACTAAATTTTTCACCAAATTTTTCTAGACTGAACTTTTTACACTGATTTTTTATACACTAAATTTTAAAATATAATTTTTCAATACAAATTTTTACACTATATTTTTATACACATTTTTTTTATAAACTGAATTTTTATAGAGTGATTTTTTTAACACTGATTTTTTTCCACTGAATTTTTATACACTAAATTTTAAAACACTGAATTTATTTCAATAACAATTGTTACACTGGATTTTTATACACATAAAAATTGTCAGCATAATTTGACGTAAAAGAAATTCAGTTCACAAAATTAAAACGCAAAAAAATCAGTTACATAGATTCGGTGTCAAAAAAGCTTCCGTAATCAAGACACAAATTAACCTCCAGAGAGTTGCTTTTTGAAGCAGCAGATTTTTTAACACTGAATTTTTTACACTGAATTTTTGTACACAGATTTTTTTTTTACACTGAATTTTTGAAGAGAGATTTTTTAACACTGATTTTTTTACACTGAATTTTTTCCACTGAATTTGTATACACAAAATTTTAGAACACAGAATTTTTGTCAATAAATTTTTTTATACTGGATTTTTATACACAGAATTTTTTTTTATAAACTGAATTTTTATAGTTATTTTTTTAACACTGATTTTTTATCCACTGATTTTTTTATACACTACATTTTAAAACACTGAATTTATTTCAATAAAATTGTCAGCATAATTTGATGTAGAAGAAATTCAGTTCACAAAATTAAAACGCAAAAAAATCAGTTAAATAAATAAATTGATTTTTATACACAGCATTTTTTTTATGAACTTAATTTTTTTATAAACTGAATTTTTATAGAGTGATTTTTTAACACTGATTATTTTTACACTGAATTTTTTTTTGCACTAATTTTTGTATACACTACATTTTAAAACACTGAATTTCTTTCATTAAAATTGTCAGAATAATTTGATGTAAAAGAAATTCAGTTCACAAAATTAAAACGCAAAAAAATCAGTTACATAGATTCGGTGCGAAAAAAAAGCTTTCGTAATAAAGACAAAAATTAACCTCCATAAAGTCTTGCTTTTTGAAGCAGTGAATTTTTTGACACTGAATTTTTCAGTACTGAATTTTTTTAGACTGAATTTATCTAGGCTAAAAAAATTTACACTGAATTTTTTAGACTGAATTTTTCACTGAGTTTTTTTTTTACAACAAATTTTTCTAGACCGAATTTTTTACACTGAATTTTTTGCACTGAATTTTTTGCACTAATTTTTTTATACACTAAATTTTAAAACACTGATTTTCTTTCAATTAAATTGTCAGCAGAATTTGACGTAAAAGAAATTCAGTTCACAAAATTAAAACACAAAACAATCAGTTCCATAGATTCGGTGTAATAAAGACACAAATTAACCTCCATAGAGTTGCTTTTTGAAGCAGCACACTTTTCAACACTGACTTTTTTAACACTGAATTTGTACACACTAAATTTGAAAACACTGAATTTTTTTCTATAAAATTGTCAGCATAATTTGGTAAAAGAAATTCAGTTCACAAAATTCAAACGCAAAAAAATCAGTTACATAAATTCTCTGTCAAAAAAAGCTTTCGTTATAAAGACACAAATTAATCTCCTTAGAGTTGCTTTTTGAAGCAGTGCATTTTTTTACACTGATTTTGTCTATGTAAAAAAATTTCAACACTGAATTTTTATCCACTAATTTTTTAACACTGAATTTTTATACACTTAATTTTTTAAACTGAATTTTTCACTGAATTTTTTTACACCAAATTTTTCGCAACTGATTTTTTACACTGAATTTTTTGCCCTGAATTTTTTTAACACTAAATTATAAAACACAGCATTTTTTTCAATACAATTGTCAGCATAATTTGGTAAAATAAATTCAGTTTTACAAAATTAAAACGCAAAAAAATTACAGTTACATAAATTCGGTGTCAAAAAAGCTTTCGTAATAAAGACACACATTTACCTCCATAGGGTTGCTTTTTGAAGCAGCCAATTTTTTAAATTTTTTTTTAGCATTTAATTTGTTTTATACTGAATTTTTTTACATTGAATTTTTTTACACTGAATATTTATACACTGAAATTTTTTTGCACTAAATGTTTATACATTGAATTTTTATAGACGGAATTTAACTTAACTTTTTATCTCATAATTATGACTTTTTAGCTCCTAATTTAGACTTTTTATCTAATAATTACGATTTTCTTATCTCATTATTTCGACTTTCTTTCTCGTAATTATGACTTTTGTCTCATAATTTCGACTTTTTATCTGATAATTTGATTGATGATTAGATTTTTTTTACATCGTTACAAATAAGACATTTTTTTGACAGCCTTACTTTTGAGTCACCAACACGTCTGTTTGCCCGCCAAGTGCTTGAGCCGGTGCAGAGTCTGTTAGCGTTTGACTGGACATGAAGCGATTCCCAGGCTTGTGCACCTCTGAGTCCAGAAGCTCTGCTCAACAGACCAATCATTGAGCTCTGTTGAGCAGAGAGTTTCCTCAACAGACCAATCAAATAGCTATGTTGAGCAGAGTCGAGGAGACGGTCTTGCTCAACAGACGAATCACAGAGCTCTGTTGAGCAGCCTTATTATAATACTCATTAATATTCATGAGTTGTCTACGTCTCAACATGGCGGCTTTCATGAAACAAGCGATCACTTTTGGAACGATGTGTATTCTCCATGTATACAGCGTTTATCGACAAAATACCACTTCCCCTTGTTGTGGATAAGATCAAAGAAAGCGTTATGGCAAATATGCCAAACACACAAAATATGCAATATTTTCCCCAAAAAATATGCAATATTTTCCCCCCAAAAGATGCAATATTTTCCCCAAAGAATATGCAATATTTTCCCTAAAAATATGCTATATTTTCCCCCCAAAATATACAATATTTTCCCTAAAAAATATGCAATATTTTCCCCGCAAAATATATGCAATATTTTCCCCCTAAAAATTATGCAATATTTTCCCCCAAAAATATGCAATATTTCCCTCAAGAAATATGCAATATTTCCCCCCAAATATATGCAATTTTTTCCCTGAAAGATATGCAATATTTTCCCTAAAAAATATGCAATATTTCCCCCCCAAAATATGCAATATGTTCCCTAAAAATATGCAATATTTTCCCCCCAAAATATATGCAATATTTTCCCCAAAAAATATATACAATATTTTCCCCCCAAAAGATGCAATATTTTCCCCAAAGAATATGCAATTTTTAACCTAAAAAATATGCAATATTTTCCCTAAAAAAAATGCTATATTTCCCCCCCCAAAATATGCAATATTTTCCCTAAAAAATATGCAATATTTTCCCTAAAACATATGCAATATTTTACCCGCAAAATATATGCAATATTTTCCCCCTAAAAATATGCAATATTTTCCCCCAAAAAATGCAATATTTTCCCTAAAAAATATGCAATATTTCCCCCAAAAAATATGAAATATTTTCTCCAAAAAATATGCAATATCTTCAGTAAAAAATATGCAATATTTTCCCCAAAAAATATGCAATATTTACCCCCAAAAGATGCAATATTTTCCCTAAAAAATATGCTATATTTTCCCCCCAAAATATGCAATATTTTCCCTAAAAAATATGCAATATTTTACCCGCAAAATATATGCAATATTTTCCCCCTAAAAATTATGCAATATTTTCCCCAAAAAATATGCAATATTTCCCTCAAGAAATATGCAATATTTCCCCCCAAATATATGCAATTTTTTCCCTGAAAGATATGCAATATTTTCCCTAAAAAATATGCAATATTTCCCCCAAAAAAATGCAATATGTTCCCTAAAAATATGCAATATTTCCCCCCCAAAATATATGCAATATTTTCCCCCTAAAAATTATGCAATATTTTCCCCAAAAAATATGCAATATTTCCCTCAAGAAATA
The DNA here is from genome assembly GCF_033978785.1 of Entelurus aequoreus. NCBI lineage: Eukaryota > Metazoa > Chordata > Actinopteri > Syngnathiformes > Syngnathidae > Entelurus > Entelurus aequoreus. Next base: position 4,011,044 of record NC_084757.1, on the reverse strand, counting down.
TGCAATATTTCCCCCCAAATATATGCAATTTTTTCCCTGAAAGATATGCAATATTTTCCCTAAAAAATATGCAATATTTCCCCCCCAAAAATGCAATATGTTCCCTAAAAATATGCAATATTTTCCCCCCAAAATATATGCAATATTTTCCCCAAAAAATATGCAATATTTTCCCCCCAAAAGATGCAATATTTTCCCCAAAGAATATGCAATTTTTAACCTAAAAAATATGCAATATTTTCCCTAAAAATATGCTATATTTCCCCCCCCAAAATATGCAATATTTTCCCTAAAAAATATGCAATATTTTACCCGCAAAATATATGGAATATTTTCCCCAAAAAATATGCAATATTTTCCCTAAAAAATATGCAATATTTCCCCCCAAAAATATGAAATATTTTCCCCAAAAAATATGCAATATCTTCAGTAAAAAATATGCAATATTTTCCCCCCAAAATATGCAATATTTCCCCCCAAAAATATGCAATATTTTCCCTAAAAAATATGCAATATTTTCCCTAAAAAAATATGCAATATTTTACCCGCAAAATATATGCAATATTTTCCCCCTAAAAAATATGCAATATTTTCCCCAAAAAATATGCAATATTTTCCCTAAAAAATATGCAATATTTCCCCCCAAAAATATGAAATATTTTCCCTAAAAAATATGCAATATTTTACCCGCAAAATATATGCAATATTTTCCCCCTAAAAAATATGCAACATTTTCCCCCCCAAAAATGCAATATTTTCCCTAAAAAATATGCAATATTTCCCCCCAAAAATATGAAATATTTTCCCAAAAAAATATGCAATATCTTCAGTAAAAAATATGCAATATTTTCCCCCCAAAATATGCAATATTTCCCTCCAAAAATATGCTATATTTTCCCTAAAAAATATGCAGTATTTTCCCCAAAAAATATTTCAAAGTGGAATATATGATGTGATTTGATTTATTGTTATTTTTTTGAGCAGTGAAAGTTTTAAAGGAAAAAAACAGCCTGCATGGCAGCTTTGAGTTAAAATGATCAACATTGCAACTTTTTCTCGTTACATTTCACCTGTTTCCTCTTTTATTCCACTTTTCTTTTGTATGAGTATTTTTAGGTCAGGAGTATTTTTCAGGTCCCAGTGCTGACACATTTTTTCAGGCCAGTCTGACATGATTGGAAGACCTTGTGTCATCCAAGTCCTTCAAGAGAAATGCAAACTAACACTTTTTAAATACACGGCCTCTTGTATGTCTTTTCATTTGTGGTCTAAGCTTTTATAAATAAAATAAAGCAACTGACGAGTAAATCATTGTCATATATTTTATACTGCTTAATTAACACAATACATTGGCAAAATCTGCCCAATTTGCTCTTGTACTTGGTTTAATGTTGTGTTGAATTCATTAGAAATGAAATTAAACAATCAACAACTACACTTTGTATTGCTAAATTAACACAACACATCAGTTTAGGTAATCCCTGCATATTTACTGTGATACATTTGCTATAATTAAATGTAATAATTCATTCATTAATTTATACAGCACACATTCTCATATTGTGTAATAATTATGATACATTGTTATATTGCTACAAACTGTTACTGCATTCACTTCTTGTAGTTACTAAACGTGAAGAGTAATAGTATTAATAATACTCTCCCCTCTTCTTATCAGCTGCAGGAAATTAATTATTTTTCGTATGGTCTAGTGTCAAAAAAGTATAAAATGTTGTTTTGAAAAGAAGTTCCTTTCTTGGGAGGTAGCGGAATGATCATCATCATCACTGTCGACCCCGATCTGGACTTGGGGGTCGTCGGCCGTACTTGGTTCCGTACCTCTGAAATTGGGTACCCATCCCTCGTCTTGTAGGAACTTCGTTGCACTTTTTCTGAGTGTGAAGTCTGATTCCCCGCTTGTGTTGCGTACTAAATAATCAATACGTAGCTGCAGCGTCAAGGTCAACATCAGAGGTCAATGAAGTAGCAAAAGTTGCAAGGAAAGTTTCTCTGCACCGAAAGTTAAAGTGATTTTGTTGTGTAAAAATGACCTGAGCAAAGTGTGCGGGCGATGTTGTCGCTGGGCTGCAACAGAGAGAGAGAGAGAGAGAGAGAGAGAGAGAGAGAGAGAGAGAGAGAGAGAGAGAGAGAGAGAGAGAGAGAGAGAGAGAGAGAGCAGAGTTCAGTCCATTCTTGTCACAGCAGGTGTGAGATGAACACAAACGTGACCATCCTTCCATGAGAAGTTAGGCGGCTGCACGCTGACTGCTCTTAAATAGCCACCAAGTAGCCGTGCAACTGAAGGATTAAAGAACTCCTGGCAAAGTCCGACTCTCCTGGTTCAAACGAGACTTTGCTGCTCCTTACAAGTAGCGCTATCACTGGGGGACTGAGGCTGATGGCTAAACTCGCCAGCTTGAAACAACACAAGTTGAAGAAGCGTCGACGCAAGCAGGAAATAACACGCACATCCATACCCAGTCAAGTATCAGTATATGATCCATACAGGAGTGACTATGTTGATATTTTGATTTTCACAGGATCATTCTGGTCCTTTTTGATGTTGTTTATACACTCAGGGAATAATATCATGGACACAGGCGGACTCTACGGGCAATGACTAAATACATTTCAATAGTTTTTTTTTAAGGTGTGCGTGTGTGTAAAGAAGGTGTGTGTGTGATGTGGTGTAAAGAAGGTGTGTGTGTGTGTGTGAAGAATGTGTGTGTGTGTGTGTGTGTGTGTGTGTGTGTGTGTGTGTGTGTGTGTGTGTGAAGTGGTGTAAAGAAGGTGTGTCTGTGATGTGGTGTAAATAAGGTGTGTGTGTAATGTGGTGTAAAGAAGATGTGTGTAAAGAAGGTGTGTGTGATGTGGTGTAAAGAAGGTGTGTGTGTGTGTGTGAAGAATGTGTGTGTGTGTGTGTGTGTGTGTGTGTGTGTGTGTGTGTGTGTGTGTGTGTGTGTGTGTGTGTGTGTGTGTGTGAAGTGGTGTAAAGAAGGTGTGTCTGTGATGTGGTGTAAATAAGGTGTGTGTGTGATGTGGTGTAAAGATGTGTGTAAAGAAGGTGTGTGTGTGATGTGGTGTAAATAAGGTGTGTGTGTGATGTGGTGTAAAGATGTGTGTAAAGAAGGTGTGTGTAATGTGGTGTAAAGAAGATGTGTGTAAAGAAGGTGTGTGTAATGTGGTGTAAAGAAGATGTGTGTAAAGAAGGTGTGTGTAATGTGGTGTAAAGAAGGTGTGTGTGTGATGTGGTGTAAAGATGTGTGTAAAGAAGGTGTGTGTAATGTGGTGTAAAGAAGATGTGTGTAAAGGTGTGTGTAATGTGGTGTAAAGGTGTGTGTGTGATGTGGTGTAAAGAAGATGTGTGTAAAGAAGGTGTGTGTGTGTATGTGTGTGTGTGTGTAAATAAAGTGTGTGTGTGTGTAAAGAAGGTATGTGTGAAGTGGTGTAAAGAAGGTGTGTGTGTGTGTGTGTGTGTAAAGAAGGTGTGTGTGATGTGGTGTAAAGAAGGTGTGTGTGATGTGGTGTAAAGAAGGTGTGTGTGTGAAGTAGTGTAAAGAAGGTGTGTGCGTGTAAAGAAGGTGTGTGTGATGTGGTGTAAAGAAGGTGTGTGTGTGAAGTAGTGTAAAGAAGGTGTGTGTGTGATGTGGTGTAAAGAAGGTGTGTGTGTGTGTAAAGAAGGTGTGTGTGTAAAGTGGTGTAAAGAAGGTGTGTGTGTGTGTAAAGAAGGTGTGTGTGATGTGGTGTAAATAAGGTGTGTGTGTGAAGTGGTGTAAAGAAGGTGTGTCTGGGATGTGGTGTAAAGAAGGTGTGTGTGTGTGACGTGGTGTAAAGAAAATGTGTGTGTATAGAAGGTGTGTGTGTGATGTGGTGTAAAGAAGGTGTGTGTGTAAAGAAGGTGTGTGTGTGTGATGTGGTGTAAAGAAGGTGTGTGTGTGTGTGACGTGGTGTAAAGAAAATGTGTGTGTATAGAAGGTGTGTGTGTGATGTGGTGTAAAGAAGGTGTGTGTGATGTGGTGTAAAGAAGTGTAAAGAAGGTGTGTGTGTGTGATGTGGTGTAAAGAAGGTGTGTGTGTGTGTAAAGAAGGTGTGTGTGTAAAGTGGTGTAAAGAAGGTGTGTGTGTGTGTAAAGAAGGTGTGTGTGATGTGGTGTAAATAAGGTGTGTGTGTGAAGTGGTGTAAAGAAGGTGTGTCTGGGATGTGGTGTAAAGAAGGTGTGTGTGTGATGTGGTGTAAAGAAGGTGTGTGTGTGTGACGTGGTGTAAAGAAAATGTGTGTGTATAGAAGGTGTGTGTGTGATGTGGTGTAAAGAAGGTGTGTGTGTAAGAAGGTGTGTGTGTGTGTGTGATGTGGTGTAAAGAAGGTGTGTGTGTGTGATGTGGTGTAAAGAAGGTGTGTGTGTGTGATGTGGTGTAAAGAAGGTGTGTGTGTGTGATGTGGTGTAAAGAAGGTGTGTGTGTGTGTGATGTGGTGTGGTGTAAAGAAGGTGTGTGTGTGTGATGTGGTGTAAAGGTGTGTGTGTGTGTGATGTGGTGTAAAGAAGGTGTGTGTGTAAAGAAGGTGTGTGTGTGTGATGTGGTGTAAAGAAGGTGTGTGTGTGTGTGTGTGATGTGGTGTGGTGTAAAGAAGGTGTGTGTGTGTGATGTGGTGTAAAGGTGTGTGTGTGTGTGATGTGGTGTAAAGAAGGTGTGTGTGTGTGATGTGGTGTAAAGAAGGTGTGTGTGTGATGTGGTGTAAAGAAGGTGTGTGTGTGTGATGTGGTGTAAAGGTGTGTGTGTGTGATGTGGTGTAAAGAAGGTGTGTGTGTGTGATGTGGTGTAAAGAAGGTGTGTGTGTGATGTGGTGTAAAGAAGGTGTGTGTGTGTGATGTGGTGTAAAGGTGTGTGTGTGTGATGTGGTGTAAGAAGGTGTGTGTGTGTGATGTGGTGTAAAGAAGGTGTGTGTGTGTGATGTGGTGTAAGAAGGTGTGTGTGTGATGTGGTGTAAGAAGGTGTGTGTGTGTGATGTGGTGTAAAGGTGTGTGTGTGTGATGTGGTGTAAAGAAGGTGTGTGTGTGTGATGTGGTGTAAAGAAGGTGTGTGTGTGACGTGGTAAACAAATTGTACCAATTACATTTTTAAGGGAAAATTCTGGCAACTGAAGTGAAGTGAATTATATTTATATAGCGCAATATATGAATGAATATTCAACAACATGGCAAACTCTTGCATCCAGCACACCTTACAACAGTGGTAATAAAAGATGCAACCTATGCTTAAAAGAGAAACTGTTTATTATATACCGCCCAGACCTGTCGTCCCTCAACAAGCGCAGCGAGATTGTATCAGCAGGTCGTCACAGAAGGAAGCACCTCCTAGGTAACACATGAGCCAATCACCACGCCTGCCTGTACTTACCCGTTCTGAGCCCTATATAAACCATGGTATGTGAAGGCTTCTATTAAAATCTCCTGATGATTGAGGGAAACCCCTCATGAAACAGGCCTGTAGAGATGAAGTAGTCTTGTGATTTTTTTTCCACACATACATACATATATATATATATATATATATATATATATATATATATATATATATACATATATATATATATATATATATATATATATATATATATATATATATATATATATATATATATATATATATATATATATATATATATATATATTTATATACACTAGCGTTCAAAAGTTTGGGGTCACATTGAAATGTCCTTATTTTTGAAGGAAAAGCACTGTACTTTTCAATGAAGATAACTTTAAACTAGTCTTAACTTTAAAGAAATACACTCTATACATTGCTAATGTGGTAAATGACTATTCTAGCTGCAAATGTCTGCTTTTTGGTGCAATATCTACATAGGTGTATAGAGGCCCATTTCCAGCAACTATCACTCCAGTGTTCTAATGGTACAATGTGTTTGCTCATTGGCTCAGAAGGCTAATTGATGATTAGAAAACCCTTGTGCAATCATGTTCACACATCTGAAAACACTTTAGCTCGTTACAGAAGCTACAAAACTGACCTTCCTTTGAGCAGATTGAGTTTCTGGAGCATCACATTTGTGGGGTCAATTAAACGCTCAAAATGGCCAGAAAAAGAGAACTTTTATCTGAAACTCGACAGTCTATTCTTGTTCTTAGACATGAAGGCTATTCCACTAAATTGTTTGGGTGACCCCAAACTTTTGAACGGTAGTGTGTATATATATATATATATATATATATATATACAGTATATATATATATTAGGGGTGTGGGAAAAAATCGATTCGAATTTGAATCGCGATTTTCACGTTTTGCGATTCAGAATCGATTCTCATTTTAAAAAATCTATTTATTTTTTTTTTTTTTATTTTTTTTTTTTTTAAATTAATCAATCCAACAAAACAATACACAGCAATACCATAACAATGCAATCCAATTCCAAAAGCAAACCCGACCCAGCAAGACTCAGAAGTGCAATAAACAGCAATTGAGAGGAGACACAAACACCACACAGAACAAAACAAAAGTAGTGAAACAAAAATGAATATTATCAACAACAGTATCAATATTAGTTACAATTTCAACATAGCAGTGATTAAAAATCCCTCATTGACATTATCATTACACATTTAGTTTATGAGATGCGATGCAAGTGTAAGCCACTCTGACACTATTGTTCATTTTTTGTATTAATGTTTGTAATGATAATATCAATGAGGGATTTTTAATCACTGCTATGTTGAAATTGTAACTAATATTGATACTGTTGTTGATAATATTCATTTTTGTTTCACTACTTTTGTTTTGTTCTGTGTGGTGTTTGTGTCTCCTCTCAATTGCTCTGTTTATTGCACTTCTGAATGTTGCTGGCTCGGGTTTTGTTTTGAAATTGTATTGCATTATTATGGTATTGTTGTGTATTGTTTTCATTAAAAAAAATAAAAAATAAAATAAAAATAAAAATAAAAAAAATAAAAATAAAAATCGTTTTTGAATCGAGAATCGTGTTGAATTGAAAAAAAAAAATCGATTCCGAATCGAATCGTGACCCCAAGAATCGATTTTGAATCGAATCGTGGGACACCCAAAGATTCCCAGCCCTAATATATATATATATATTAGAGATGTCCGATAATATCGGTCTGCCGATAAATGCGTTAAAATGTAATATCGGAAATTATTGGTATCGTTTTTTTTTTAATTATCAGTATCGTTTTTTTTTTGTTTTGTTTTTTTTAAATTAAATCCACATAAAAAAACACAAGATACACTTACAATTAGTGCACCAAGCCAAAAAACCTCCCTCCCCCATTCACACTCATTCACACAAAAGGGTTGTTTCTTTCTGTTATTAATATTCTGCTTCCTACATTATATATCAATATATATCAATACAGTCTGCAAGGGATACAGTCCGTAAGCACACATGATTGTGCGTGCTGCTGCTCCACTAATAGTACTAACCTTTAACAGCTAATTTTACTAATTTTCATTCATTACTAGTTTCTATGTAACTGTTTTTATATTGTTGTACTTTCTTTTTTATTCAAGAAAATGTTTTTAATTTATTCATCTTATTTTATTTGATTCATTTTTTTTAAAAAGTACCTTATCTTCACCATACCTGGTTGTCCAAATTAGGCATAATAATGTGTTAATTCCACGACTGTATATATCGGTTGATATCGGTATCAGTTGATATCGGTATCGGTAATTAAAGAGTTGGACAATATCGGCATGAAGCCATTATCGGACATCCCTAATATATATATATACATATATATTAGAGATGTCCGATAATATCGGCCTGCCGATATTATTGGCCGATATATGCGTTAAAATGTAATATCGGAAATAATCGGTATTGGTTTTTTTATGATCTGTATCGTTTTTTTTAATTAAATCAACATAAAAAACACAAGATACACTTACAATTAGTGCACCAACCCAAAAAACCTCCCTCATTCACACTCATTCACACAAAAGGGTTGTTTCTTTCTGTTATTAATATTCTGCTTCCTACATTATATATCAATATATATCAATACAGTCTGCAAGGGATACAGTCCGTAAGCACACATGATTGTGCGTGCTGCTGCTCCACTAATAGTACTAACCTTTAACACTTCATTTTACTAATTTTCATTCATTACTAGTTTCTATGTAACTGTTTTTATATTGTTGTACTTTCTTTTTTATTCTAAAAAATGTTTTTAATTTATTTATCTTATTTTACAAATTTTTTTAAAAAGTACCTTATCTTCACCATACCTGGTTGTCCAAATTAGGCATAATAATGTGTTAATTCCACGACTGCATATATCGGTTGATATCGGTATCGGTTGATATCGGTATCGGTAATTAAAGAGTTGGACAATATCGGAATATCGGATATCGGCAAAAAGCCATTATCGGACATCCCTAATATATATATATATATATATATATATATATATATATATATATATATATATATATATATATATATATATATATATATATATATATATATATATATATATATATACATGTATGCAGTATGTTTTTTCTGTAACAAAAGGGCCACATAAAATGAAGTGGCAGGCCAAAAGTGGCCCCTGGGCCTTGAGCTTGACACCTGTTCCATAGGCCATAAAAAAAACCCCAATAAATATGGATATTGACCGATACAAAACACTTGTATGGTGATAAAGTTCTCAGTCATATACTGGGACATTTTGTTCCAACCAGCAGAGAGGTGTACCTAATCAAGTGGCCCGTTGCGTCACCTTTAAACTAACAAACGCGCCGCAGTTTTGCTTTTTTTGCCGCCTCTAATTCTGTCCGCCGTCTCTTGTCAGCTCGCATTTCTTCCTCCCTCCACTTTCATGTTTTATGGTTTGCCCTCTCTGCCGCTCGCTCGTCTGTCTCCTTGATTACTCCTCGCTCTCATCCGCACTCGCAACTGCCAACTTGAATTAGACCACCATCTCAGCCGCGCGCCCTAATGTGTGTGCGCGGAGACGGCACATGGCGTCCTCCGGGCGGCAAAATACTTTCATCACATCGTGTTTTCCCACTTTTTATGAGGGGAAAAGCACGCTTGAGAAAACACGGCGCGGTCTTACGGGGCAAACGCACACAAAGTTGTTGTTGTGTGACTCGACGACACAAGTTCAACTGCATCGACAGCTCGGACGCCGTCGCTTTGTTCTGGAAAAGAAGACAACAACAAAGAGGAAAAAAAGCGTGTGAAACGACATTTAATGATGCAAAATGGAAGTTACACTAGGTGTCAAATCCTCCAAATAGTGAGTCTTTTACTCCTTATTTGGAGAGTTTTGTGTACAAGTAACTGAAACAGGAAGTTTTAAGGGAAGTTTGTGTATTTTTCTTAAAAATGCCAAAAAAAACTGCACCACTGTTGTTTTTCTATGCTTGTAGTTTTTTTTTTTTACAGTGCATTACTGTAACATTTTAAAAAACAGTACAACTGTTATTTTACGGTAAAATTCTGGCGACTGAGCTGCTTTTTTTTTTTTTATTACGTAAAATCTATGGTTGCAGTTTTTACAGTGCATTACTGTGAAATGAAAAAAAACTATACGGTAAAATTCTGGCAACTGAGCTGACAGGTTTGTAACGTAAAATCTGCGTGTTTGGTTTTTACAGTGCATTACTGTAAAATGAAAAAAACTGTACAGCAAAAGTTTGTAACGTAAAATCAACGTGTTTTTTTTTTTACAGTGCATTACTGTAAAGCGAAAAAAAAAACTATACGGTAAAATTCTGGCAACCAAGCTGAGGTTTTTTTTTACGTAAACTGTACAGTTTACGGTTGTTGTTTTTTACAGTGCATTACTGTAACATTTTAAAAAACAGTACCACTGTTATTTTTACGGTAAAATTCTGGCGACTGAGCTGCCTTTTTTTTTTTTTATTAAGTTTGTAACGTAAAATCAACGTGTTTTTTATTTTTTTTATTTTTTTTACAGTGCATTACTGTAAAATGAAAAAAACTGTACAGCAAAAGTTTGTAACGTAAAATCAAGGTGTTTTTTTTGTTTGTTTTTTTACAGTGCATTACTGTAAAATGAAAAAAAACTATACGGTAAAATTATTTTTTGTAACGTAAAATCAATGTTTTGTTTTTTTTTTGTAACAAAATCTGCGTGTTTGGTTTTTACAGTGCATTACTGTAAAAGGAAAAAAACTGTACAGCAAAAGTTTGTAACGTAAAATCAACGTGTTTTTTTTGTTTGTTTTTTTACAGTGCATTACTGTAAAATGAAAAAAAACTATACGGTAAAATTATTTTTTGCAACGTAAAATCAACGTTTTTGTTTTGTTTTTTGTAACATAAAATCTGCGTGTTTGGTTTTTACAGTGCATTACTGTAAAATTATAAAAAATGTACAGCAAAAGTTTGTAACGTAAAATCAATGTGGTTTTTTTTTTTTTTTTTTTTACAGTGCATTACTGTAAAAAGACTAAACGGTAAAATTCTGCCAACTGAGCTGAGTTTTTTGTAACGTAAAATTTGAGGTTTGAGTTTTTTTTTTACAATGCATTGCTGGTAAAAAAAAAAGGTAAACAAATTGTAAGAACTTAATTTTTACGGTAAAATTCTGGCAACTGAGCTCACAGGTTTTTTTTTCCGTAAAATCTATAGTCCTTGGTTTTACAGTGTATTACTGTAAAATGAAACAAATGTACTACTTTTATTTTTACAGTAAAATTCTGGCAACTGAGCTGAGCTTTTTTAAATGTAAAATCTACAGTTTGTGTTTTTTTACAGTGCATTACTGTAAACTTAAACAAATTGTACCAACTGAATTTTTACGGTAAAATTCTGGCGACTGAGCTGCCTTTTTTTTTTATTACGTAAAATTTATGGTTGTAGTTTTTACAGTGCATTACTGTGAAATGAAAAAAAACTATACAGTAAAATTCTGGCAACTGAGCTGACAGGTTTTTAATGAAAATCTGCGTGTTTGGTTTTTACAGTGCATTACTGTAAAATTATAAAAACTGTACAGCAAAAGTTTGTAGCGTAAAATCAACGAGGTTTTTTTTGGGTTTTTTTTTACAGTGCATTACTGTAAAATGACTAAACGGTAAAATTCTGCCAACTGAGCGGAGTTTTTTGTAACGTAAAATTTGAGGTTTGAGTTTTTTTTTTACAATGCATTGCTGGTAAAAAAAAGGTAAACAAATTGTAAGAACTTAATTTTTACGGTAAAATTCTGGCAACTGAGCTCTAAGGTTTTTTTTTCCGTGAAATCTATAGCCCTTGGTTTTACAGTGTATTACTGTAAAATGAAACAAATGTACTACTTTTATTTTTACAGTAAAATTCTGGCAAATTCGGGACGCTTCACAAGACGCGTAAAAAGAAGTCCACCTTCCCATCCCTGGTAAATACAGGACCGCTTGTCTGGTTCTGACGGATGCATTCAATGCGGCTCGGTTTTTGCAGTACTCCCCCGGGAGCACAGGGTTACAAATTGAAAGCGACATTTCTTCAAACAGTTTGCTATCAAAGCACATGATGTTTTTTTTCTTTCTTTTCCGGTTCAGCACCACGCACGGCGGCTCCCTCCCCGGGGGGGCGACCGGCGAGGTGGCCTACTTTATCGGCGAGCCTGGCGGGCTCGGCGGTTAAACGGTTAACCAGCCTTAAGAGATGAGAAGGCCGTGGCTAATCCTGCCTCCAGGCGAGGTGCATTCATCTGTCAGGTGGAGCCGGTAAATCACGGCAATCAAGCTGTGCGCGCTCACACGCCGTCTTAAATTAAAGCGCCGCGTGGCGGATAAAGTGTCTCTTTTCCAGCGTGTGGATTTACAGCTGTTAGCGTCACAGCAGGCTTCTACGGCGCCACGGCGGGGCCGTCCAACACTCGCCTGCGTGGAGGCAATCCCCGATACATTTCAGTGCCTCACTTCGGGACGGGGTACCGAACTCTGTCGGTCACGTAAGATCAAACGGCGCCGCTTTTCTACGTCTTTGTTTCGCGTGACGTCACGTCCGGTTGCACGCTTGCCACGTCCGGTTCCAAACAACCAGTCAGTCAGGGCGGACTCTGCTCGACTCCCTGGCGGTAAAGTTGCTATTTTCAACAGCAACAAAGCAAGTACGCTTGGTAAAAAAACGCTCCGGACATGTCCTCTTTTGCGGGGGTGTCCGGGCGGGGTTTCTTAAATGCCTCAAATGTCCGGCATTTTTAATTAGGGTTGCGTGTATTTTCAACGTACGTCCAGGGTTAAGTTAAGAAGGGGTTAAAAAAAAAAAACTGAAGGTGCGCGCACGTAGCAACATTGGTGAGGGAGGGGCAGAGACACGGAGCGAGAGAGCTAGTGAGTGGAGAGAGACATGAGAACAAGAAATGCTGAAACGTAAATGCAACTTCACGGATGATTTGTGGGAAAAGTATTCGTGTTTTCGTCCTGGCCGTGACACATGGGAAGCAGAATGCACTGTGTGCAAAGCAGCAACGTATGTATCTGTGGCAAATAAAGGGGAAAACGATCTACAAGCACATATCCACACTACAAAGCACAAAACAGCTGTGCAGGGCGAGAGCTCGTCCGCTGTTTTTTGTTTGAATTTAATTAACTTGTTTTGAGGCATTATTTATGTTTGCACGTAGCAACATTGGTGAGGGAGGGGCAGAGACAGAGAGCGAGAGAGCTAGTGAGTGGAGAGAGACATGAGAACAAGAAATGCGGAAACGTAAATGCAACTTCACGGATGATTTGCGGGAAAAGTATTCGTGTTTTCGTCCTGGCCGTGACACATGGGAAGCAGAATGCACTGTGTGCAAAGCAGCAACGTATGTATCTGTGGCAAATAAAGGGGAAAACGATCTACAAGCACATATCCACACTACAAAGCACAAAACAGCTGTGCAGGGCGAGAGCTCGTCTGCTGTTTTTTGTTTGAATTTAATTAACTTGTTTTGAGGCATTATTTATGTTTGCACGTAGCAACATTGGTGAGGGAGGGGCAGAGACAGAGAGCGAGAGAGCTAGTGAGTGGAGAGAGACATGAGAACAAGAAATGCTGAAACGTAAATGCAACTTCACGGATGATTTGCGGGAAAAGTATTCGTGTTTTCGTCCTGGCCGTGACACATGGGAAGCAGAATGCACTGTGTGCAAAGCAGCAACGTATGTATCTGTGGCAAATAAAGGGGAAAACGATCTACAAGCACATATCCACACTACAAAGCACAAAACAGCTGTGCAGGGCGAGAGCTCGTCTGCTGTTTTTTGTTTGAATTTAATTAACTTGTTTTGTGGCATTATTTATGTTTACATTATATACAAGAGGTTATTTTGAATATTTCTACCTCTGCACTTTTTTTTCCAAAACTGTGAATGTTACAGAATATAAGTGTGACTTATTTTGTTATACTGTCAAGCAGTGTTGGCGTTAACACACTTTTTGTGTCTTTTTAACGCATTGAAATCAGAAAGGACGCAGATTATAAATGTTTTTTAATTTTTTTTTACCATTTGCGGCCCACAGCTAATGTTTTAAAGGCCCACGGCACATTCTAAAAATACTATTAAAATAAACAAAAACATAACAAAAGTGAAAAAAAAAAGCTTAAAGGTGAAATGTAATTTAGAAAAAGTTGCAATGTTGACTAATAAAACAAAGCTGTTTTTTTTTTCTTTCAAACGGTCATTGTTATGTTATTACGAATTATTGACCTATCCAAGGTTCCGATTACTTCACATCAAATATTCCACTTTGAAAAATGTTTTTGGTGGAAGATTTTGCATATTTTGTGTGTTTGCCATAAAAAACATAGTTTTGTTTGACAAAAAAGGGCGGGAAAAAAAACAAACAAAAAAATCAACATAAAAAAAACTAAAACATTTTGAAATGAGGAATAGATCCGTGGTTGATGTAGACTCGAGATTTAAGCGTTAAATATAAAATGTATGTATGCCCTGGCACACCATTATCATCATTTCATGACCCAAGCAAAACACTTTTTACACTTTTATACTGAAATAAATACACCTACAACTTATTAAATAAAAACATAGAAAAAACTAGCAGCAGCGGTAAAGTTTAGATCAGGGGTCACCAACCTTTTTGAAAGCAAGAGCTACTTCTTGGGTAGTGATTAATGCGAAGGGCTACCAGTTTGATACACACTTCAATAAATTGCCAGAAATAGCCAATTTGCTCAATTTACCTTTAACTCTATGTTATTATTAATAATTAATGATATTTACACTTAATTGAATGGTTTAAAAAAAAAAATGACAATTACATTTTGAAACATAGTTTATCTTCAATTTCGACTCTTTAAAATTCAAAATTCAACCGAAAAAAAAAGAAAGAAAAAAAGAGAAAAACTAGCTTATTCGAATCTTTTTGAAAAATATTTCACAAATATTCTTCGTCGAAAAAACAGAAACTAAAATGAAGAATTAAATTAAAATATATTTATTATTCTTTACAATAAAAAAATAAATTTACTTGAACATTGATTTAAATTGTCAGGAAAGAAGAGGAAGGAATTTAAAAGGTAAAAAGGTATATGTGTTTAAAAATCCTTAAATCATTTTTAAGGTTGTATTTTTTTCTCTAAAATTGTCTTTCTGAAAGTTATTAGAAGCAAAGTAAAAAAATTAATGAATTTATTTAAACAAGTGAAGACCAAGTCTTTAAAATATTTTCTTGGATTTTCAAATTCTATTTGAGTTTTGTCTCTCTTAGAATTAAAAATGTCGAGCAAAGCGAGGCCTGCTTGCTAGTAAATAAATAACATTTAAAAAATAGAGGCAGCTCACTGGTAAGTGCTGCTATTTGAGCTATTTTTAGAACAGGCCAGCGGGCTACTCATCTGGTCCTTACGGGCTACCTGGTGCCCGCGGGCACCGCGTTGGTGACCCCTGGTTTAGATCCATGAAGGAAAGAAGAAAGTGAATGAATGTTTATAACTGAATACATTTACATATGTATACACATTTGTTTTCTTTTGTATTATCTTTTTTAATGAATGAAGTAACGTTTATGACAACCTTTTTCCAAAACACAACATAGAATGTGAGATATAACAGGATAATGCATACATTTGTCATTTGTTTTCAAAATGCTTACAAAAAAGTGGGACCCCAAAAATTTACTGTGGGACCCCATTTTTATGACTTGATGGGGTCCCTGGGACCCCATTTAGAAAATTCGTAGCGCCAACACTGCTGTCAACAGAGGAGAAAAAATGCTTTATTTAAAAAAATATGGTCAGCCTAACGTAAAGTAAGGCTCCATTTTTTCAAAAATGCGCTAGCTTGATGCTAATTGTGTGAATGCTCCGAAACATTCACACTTAGACTTAGACTTCCTTTTTAGTGTCATTCAAATTTGAACTTTACAGTACAGATAAGAACGACATTTCGTTACATTAGCTCATGGTAGTGCAGGATAAAAAAGCAATAAGGTGCATATATAAATAAATAAATAGTTTACTGTACAGATAAATATATTGCACTTTTTCCACATGCGTCCACGTTTATGGATGTACACTACCGTTCAAAAGTTTGGGGTCACCCAAACAATTTAGTGGAATAGCCTTCATTTCTAAGAACAAGAATAGACTGTCGAGTTTCCGATGAAAGTTCTCTTTTTCTGGCCATTTTGAGCGTTTAATTGACCCCACAAATGTGATGCTCCAGAAACTCAATCTGCTCAAAGGAAGGTCCGTTTTGTAGCTTCTGTAACGAGCTAAAGTGTTTTCAGATGTGTGAACATGATTGCACAAGGATTTTCTAATCATCAATTAGCCTTCTGAGCCAATGAGCAAACACATTGTACCATTAGAACACTGGAGTGATAGTTGCTGGAAATGGGCCTCTATACACCTATGTAGATATTGCACCAAAAAGCAGACATTTGCAGCTAGAATAGTCATTTAGCACATTAGCAATGTATAGAGTGTATTTCTTTAAAGTTAAGACTAGTTTAAAGTAGAGATGTCCGATAATATTGGTCTGCCGATATTATCGGCCGATAAATGCGTTAAAATGTAATATCGGAAATTATCGGTTTCGTTTTTTTTATTTTCAGTATCGTTGTTTTTTTATTTTTTATTTAATTTATTTTTTTTAATTAAATCCACATAAAAAACACAAGATACAGTTACAATTAGTGCACCAACCCAAAAAACCTCCCTCCCCCATTTACACTCATTCCCACAAAAGGGTTGTTTCTTTCTGTTATTAATATTCTGCTTCCTACATTATATATCAATATATATCAATACAGTCTGCAAGGGATACAGTCCGTAAGCACACATGATTGTGCGTGCTGCTGCTCCACTAATAGTACTAACCTTTAACAGTTAATTTTCATTCATTACTAGTTTCTATGTAACTGTTTTTATATTGTTGTACTTTCTTTTTTATTCAAGAATTTTTTTTTAATTTATTTATCTTATTTTACTAATTTTTTTAAAAAGTACCTTATCTTCACCATACCTGGTTGTCCAAATTAGGCATAATAATGTGTTAATTCCACGACTGTATGTATCGGTTGATATCGGTATCGGTTGATATCGGTATCGGTAATTAAAGAGTTGGACAATATCGGCATATCGGATATCGGCAAAAAGCCATTATCGGACATCCCTAGTTTAAAGTTATCTTCATTGAAAAGTACAGTGCTTTTCCTTCAAAAATAAGGACATTTCAATGTGACCCCAAACTTTTGAACGGTAGTGTATGTTATATTGTCTTTTTTATTCCAGCGAGTTAATCCATTTTGGGGGTAATTGAGGAGACTATTATGATGCGTTCAAGAGTCTTACGGCCTGAGGGAAGAAGCTGTTACAGAACCAAAATTAATCTATTTATTCAACTTCTTCTTCTCCAGATTTTGGCGCGCTCTACCTTCCACATTTTTCACCCCATTCAAAACGTTCCGACTTCAAACTGTTCAGCCTATTCGGGAATCGCGGGCTTTCAACCATGACGAATTCCAAAAATTCCCAGATTTCCCAGAATTCCCGGCTTTCCGGGACATTTGTCCCATTCAAAATTAATTGGCCATTTTTCAAACTTCCACTATTTCCACATTTTTCAACCTATTCAAGTTATTCCATCCTGGAAATTTAAAGGCCTACTGAAATAATTTTTTTTTTATTTAAACGGGCATATCAGATCCATTCTATGTGTCATACTTGATCATTTCGCGATATTGCCATATTTTTGCTGAAAGGATTTAGTAGAGAACAACGACGATAAAGTTCGCAAGTTTTGGTCTCTGATAAAAAAAAGCCTTGCCTGTACCGGAAGTAGCGTGACGTAGTCAGTTGTTCACCTCCTCATATTTTCCTATTGTTTTCAACGCAGCTAGAGCGATTCGGACCGAGAAAGCGACGATTACCCCATTAATTTGAGCGAGGATGAAAGATTCGTGGATGAGGAACGTTAGAGTGACGGACTACAATGCAGTGCAGGACGTATCTTTTTTCGCTCTGACCGTAACTTAGGTACAAGCTGGCTCATTGGATTCCACACTCTCTCCTTTTTCTATTGTGGATCACGGATTTGTATTTTAAACCACCTGGGATACTATATCCTCTTGAAAATGAGAGTCGAGAACACGAAATGGACATTCACAGTGACTTTTATCTCCACGACAATACATCGGCGAAGCTCTTTAGCTACTGGGCTAACGTGATAGCATCGGGCTCAAATGCAGATAGAAACAAAATAAATAAACCCCTGACTGGAAGGATAGACAGAAGATCAACAATACTATTAAACCATGGACATGTAACTACACGGTTAATAATTCTCAGCCTGGCAAAGCTTAACAATGCTGTTGCTAACGAAACTGAAGCTAACTTAGCAACCGGACCTCACAGAGCTATGATAAAAACATTAGCGCTCCACCTACGCCAGCCAGCCCTCATCTGCTCATCAACACCCGTGCTCACCTGCGTTCCAGCGATCGACGGCGCGACGAAGGACTTCACCCGATCACAGATGCGGTCGGCGGCTAGCGGCGGCTAGCGGCGGATAGCGCGTCTGCTATCCAAGTAAGTCCTCCTTGTTGTGTTGCTACAGCCAGCCACTAATACACCGATCCCACCTACAACTTTCTTCTTTGCAGTTTTCATTGTTCATTAAACAAATTGCAACAGATTCACCAACACAGATGTCCAGAATACTGTGGAATTATGCGATGAAAACAGAGCTAATTTGTATTGTTTTCAATGGCGTACCGATACTCCTGTTTTACTGGCTACGTCACGCGCATACGTCATCATCCAAAGGAGTTTTTCAACCGGAAGTTTAGCGGGAAATTTAAAATGTCACTTTATAAGTTAACCCGGCCGTATTGGCATGTGTTGCAATGTTAAGATTTCATCATTGATATATAAACTATCAGACTGCGTGGTCGCTAGTAGTGGCTTTCAGTAGGCCTTTAAACTACCTCTTTTCCAAGTTCCAGAATTCCTGCTCTTCCAAAGCTCTATTTCCACCCTTTTTTCTGGCGACTACTCTGTTAGAATAATTACGTGTAAGTTATCACCCAACTCTTACGCTTAAAGGCCGTTGCTATAGTTATTATCAATCGTGCTGAAGTTGTACTTTTCTATCCGTGCAAAGGGACAACTTTCAATCTTGGATTGCAGTCGTCTCTTATCAGTGTTTGTGTACAGAACATCGAGTACCGTGACGCAGACAGAGCAGAGACAGGGCGATATCACGAGTGTCAGCACATTTCCATTTCTGAATAATCATATATTGTGTCTAACTGGGGCTGCTGAAATGACCCCCCCGCCCCCTTCCTTCAGCAGCAGCCTCAGTGATGTAACCAGGGACCTCCCGAATAAATAGAGGAGCACGTGGGCTGTGCCTCAGAGCGTAGTTTGGAACTGTAACTGAGTGTACAGCCCAATACGTCTCTCCTCATGAGTAAAATTTAACTCTGTCTCTGCCTGATTCCTTGCTTCTTGTCTGTTTAATAGATGTCATCAGTGTTTGAACCTGACATGTTTGGACTGTCATCTGCAGTCTTCTTCAGAAGGGTCACCTGACCACTGTGACATAAAAGAAGAACAAGATAGGAAAAAAAGAAAGTAGTAGTATCGACTAGATTCGCTCCTGTACTTGGTATCATTACGGCGGATGTCAGGTGTAGATCCACCTATGGCGTTTGTTTACATTGTGACGCCGGTGAGCTATTGTATCCTCCTACGGTGTGTAGTGAAGCATGTTTAGCTATTCCTCGTCCTCCAGTGATAATGATACTTGTAAGAAACATACTTTATTTGTTTTAAAGCATCTCTTCCTGAGGGTGTTTCAGTGTTATAACTTCACCTTTATCTTTACTTTTTACACCAAAATGCGTCCATTCTCCCTTTTCTGTCTGCACACTGTGTCTGCTTGTAAGTACTCTGTGTGTGTGCGCTGCCGAACATGCTCCTCTGCTCCAAAAACCAGCAATGTCACCACGCGCCATCATGCCTGTAAAAAGAATAATATGGCAACAGAGTATAGTACAGTTTTTTGGTGCATTAGTACCGCTATACTATACTAGTACCGATATACCGTACAACCCTACAATTTGCAAATTCATGGTATCAAAAATCAACTATTATTCAAAACCATTTTTTAGCAATTGAAGAGCAATTGACACTTGACAAGAGGGAGTGCAAACATCTCGCAGCAGATATTAAAAATGAGAAGGCTTCCTAGTGGTTCTGGCTGTAGACTTGAGGCTGCAAGATTAAAGAGCGACTTGCATGGAAAACATTAAACGCCTCCCCGGTTGCCACAGAAACGTCAAGTCTTGAATGTATAACCTTTTGGCTGAAGGCACTTGCCACCCGCACAGATGGAGTAAGACCACGGTTAAATGGGTTTTTTTTCCGTCTGTGGCTGCAAAGAAGTCGCCGTTTTATTAACATAGAGCAGTGGTCACCAGCCTTTTTGATCCCAACATGTCTGCTCTTGACCTCCCTGCTCCCTCTTTAAATAGTCATACCTATTTAAAGAGTCATGCCTGTTTAAATACAAATATTTATGTTGTTAATAGTAGATAGTAGGGTTGTCACGATACCAATATTTTAGTACCAATACCAAAGAGTATTTATATAGATACTTTTCGATATTTTTCTAAATAAAGGGGACCGCAAAAAATGTCATTATTGTCTTTATTTGAACAAAAAATGTTAGTGTACATCAGGGGTCACCAACGCGGTGCCCGCGGGCACCAGGTAGCCCGTAAGGACCAGATGAGTAGCCCGCTGGCCTGTTCTAAAAATAGCTCAAATAGCAGCACTTACCAGTGAGCTGCCTCTATTTTTTAAATTGTATTTATTTACTAGCAAGCTGGTCTCGCTTTGCCCGACATTTTTAATTCTAAGAGAGACAAAACTCAAATAGAATTTGAAAATCCAAGAAAATATTTTAAAGACTTGGTCTTCACTTGTTTAAATAAATTCATATTTTTTTTTACTTTGCTTCTTATAACTTTCAGAAAGACAATTTTAGAGAAAAAATACAACCTTAAAAATGATTTTAGGATTTTTAAACACATATACCTTTTTACCTTTTAAATTCCTTCCTCTTCTTTCCTGACAATTTAAATCAATGTTCAAGTAAATTTATTTTTTTTATTGTAAAGAATAATAAATACATTTTAATTTAATTCTTCATTTTAGCTTCTGTTTTTTCGAAGAAGAATATTTGTGAAATATTTCTTTAAACTTATTATGATTAAAATTCAAAAAAAATATTCTGGCAAATCTAGAAAATCTGTAGAATCAAATTTAAATCTTATTTCAAAGTCTTTTGAATTTCTTTTAAAATTTTTGTTCTGGAAAATCTAGAAGAAATAATGATTTGTCTTTGTTAGAAATATAGCTTGGTCCAATTTGTTATATATTCTAACAAAGTGTAGATTGGATTTTAACCTATTTAAAACATGTCATCAAAATCCTAAAATTAATCTTAATCAGGAAAAATTACTAATGACAATCCATAAATTCTTTTTTTAATTTTTTCAAAAAGATTTGAATTACCGTAGCTAGTTTTTCTCTCCTTTTTTTCGGTTGAATTTTGAATTTTAAAGAGTCGAAATTGAAGATAAACTATGTTTCAAAATTTAATTGTCATTTTTTTTCGTGTTTTCTCCTCTTTTAAACCGTTCAATTGAGTGTAAATATCATTAAATATTAATAATAACATAGAGTTAAAGGTAAATTGAGCAAATTGGCTATTTCTGGCAATTTATTTAAGTGTGTATCAAACTGGTAGCCCTTCGCATTAATCAGTACCCAGGAAGTAGCTCTTGGTTTCAAAAAGGTTGGTGACCCCTGGTGTACATGAAACATATGTTTATTATTGTCATTTAGTCCTTAAATAAAATAGTGAACATACTAGACAACTTGTCTTTTAGTAATAAGTAAACAAACAAAGACTCCTAATTAGTCCGCTGACATATGCAGTAACATATTGTGTCATTTATACACCTATTATTTTGTACACTTTATGAGGGACAAACTGTAAAAATTGATTATTAATCTACTTGTTCATTTACTGTTAATATCTGCTTATTTTCTCTTTTAACATGTTCTATCTACACTTCTGTTAAAATGTAATAATCACTTATTCTGCTCTTCTTTGATATTTTACATTAGTTTTGGATGATACCACACATTTAAGTATGGATCCGATACCAAGTAGTTACAGGATCATACATTGGTCATATTCAAAGTCCTCATTTGTCCAGGGACGCATTTACTGACTTTATAAACATAATATGAATTTAAAAAAATGAAAACATATTTTGTGATGCTAAAAAATATCGATGTAATCATAGAAGAATCGACTAGATACGCTCTTGTACTTGGTATCATTACAGTGGATGTCAGGTGTAGATCCACCCATGGCATTTGTTTACATTGTGACGCCGGTGAGCTATTGTATCCTCCTACGGTGTGTAGTGAAGCATGTTTAGCTATTCCTTGTCCTCCAGTGATAATAACACTTGTAAGAAACTTACTTTATTTGTCACCATGGAGACAAGGATTAGTGATTTAGAAGTAGCTAAAACACTGTGGATGGATGTTAGCCGCTAGCTAGCTAGCCATGTCTTAAAGCAGCTCTTCCTGAGGGTGTTTCAGTGTTATAACTTCACCTTTATCGTCACTTTTTACACCAAAATGCGTCCATTCTCCCTTTTCTGTCTACACACTGTGTCTGCTTGTGTCTACTCTGTGTGTGTGCACTGCCGAACATGCTCCTCTGCTCGTAAAAGCAGCAATGTCACGACATAACGTCATGCCCGAAAACCGGTACTTTTCAAACAGAGTATAGTACTGTTTTGGATTCATTAGTACCATGATACTATACTAGTACCGGTATGCCATACAACCCCAGTCTTAATTTTAGCATGAATAATTATATTTTATCTATTCTATTTTAATAAAATTAGAAAATAACTATTCAAATAACATATTTTGTTTTTTCCCCGCATAGAAAATGTTGTTTAAAGATTGTACAACATCATTAGGATGCTTAATTTAAAATTGTAAGTTGAATAATGCTTGTTTTCAGAATAAAATACTTATTTCTACCTTAAAAGTCCTGATAATGTCTTGGTATACAAATCTTATTTTGGGATGTCTTGTCGGGTAAAATGAACTAGCTGTACAGACAGATCATCTCACTACTTTTTACTATTTTTTGTCTTAAATCGAGTCTTTTTATTTGATCATTTGTCAGCTCTTTTTCGCAGTCAGTCTGTTACGGTGCCGCACTGTTGCGGAGATGCGGAAGGCAGCGTGCAGGTAAAACTACTGTATTTTCCGGACCGAATTTGAGAAGAAAACTAACTTTTTCTATATATATGCCGCACCGGATATTGTAAATGTCTATTTACATACCTTAATTGTTTCCTAATGGTGTCTGTAACACGGCAGTAAAACGGCTGATCAAACAAAACAGAAGTCATCGAAGCTAGCTCTCCAATCAGCTAAACAGAATCAATAACTCCGCGGTGAAGTTTTGGTGAATTCAATGATAAATTTGTGGAACTAAAACAATACAAAAATAACACTAACACAGACACACGTAAATGTGTTAGCATATTATCTAATGCTAACGACGCCAGCCTCTTTAAATTACCATAGCACGGACAAATGTGCATGAAAACACTTCTGCAGACATCACACCTGGGGCGGGTTTGGTAAGTATGAATTGTTTTAGTCAAATTGTGTTCCTTGGAGTGATGAATGAAGAATCCGTACCAGGAAAAACGTTATGGACGGTTTTTACTTTCGCAAAACTGCGAACTCGTCCAAAAGATGGCGCCGTAGCAAAAACAATAGCGCACCGTTCCAGTCCTCTGCTTGGGTTTAATGGAAAGTATTGATCACAAAACATTACGGCAATAAATTAATCTCAGTGTTTTATAAGCCGCAGGGTCCAAAGCGTAGGAAAAAAAAGGAGTGGCTTGTAGTTCGGAATTTACGGTGCATTTAATATTGAGGAATAAAAAAAAGGAGTGCCAAAAAAACTAAAAACCAGTGCAACAAGGTATGCACAGAAAGCATGCATGCAAACATGAACCACTGAACGGCGAGACTGGCATATAAAGCCTTCTGATTAGTGATCAGCGACAGGTGTAGTCAATCAGCACTGCTAGCAGTGAGTGCCTAGCAAAGGAGGAAAGGAGCAGATATAACAACTAAACACAAAAAAAAAACATAGACAAGTCAAGGCTTTGACTTGAAAGTGATCTTTTTTTTAAAAACTGTAGTGATTTGTCCGAAGCTTAAACAGCAACAAAAGTGAGTTTAGTACAAAAAAGTTAATTTACCCTTAGTCAAAAGTGCAAGTCGGATTGAGTTATTGTCTCCCTGCAGACAAACAAAACGTCCTCCGGAGGACACACAACAAAAACAATCTCTTAGAGTCCTGGCCTCCTGGCCATTTTATCTGTTTCTTCGTGCGTCACTGTTTTGCTGCCTTCGACCTGTCTGTTCCATAACAACCTCGAATCTCTTAGTCATACTCAGACAATCAAACCATTCTGTAGACTGGTCGGCACGACCTCATATTTAACTCCGTCCCACATCTGGTCCATTCAATGGTTCAGAACAGAAGAGAAATTGAAACGAGCAGACATTCTCAATAGACACGAAATATAGTTCAAAGGTCAGAAATTCCACTACAAAACAAACTCTTTCAGAAAGCAAAGTCAGACTGACCTGGGATGTTGAGATATGAAGACCTTGGAGAGGATCTTGTGAGCCAAAAGATGCCAACAATGTCAGCGTGTGACTTCACGGTGGAGATGAAGCAGCTTTGACTGCCTGCTTCCACGTCTTCATCTGCCCTCACAACGACACCTTCTAGGTCCTTCTGCTACTTCCTGATTGTTGGCAAGGCAACTTTATTTGTATAGCACTTTTCATACACAAGGCAGACTCAAAGTGCTTCACAGACAACAAAGTGAAATGAAAGAAAATAAAAGCAAAATTAAAATGCAGACAATAAAAATAAAAACAGTGCGGACGTCAAATGTTAAAAGATTTAGCTGAAAGTTAAGGTGAACATAAAAGTCTTCAGTCTAGTTTTAAAAGTAGTCAGAGTTGGGGAAAGTCTGACATCTTCAGGAAGTTTCTTCCAGCTATTTGTTGCATAGTGACTGAATGATGCTCTCCCTTCATTTGACTTTACTCTGGGAACCGCTAACAGATTGGTCTCAGAAGATCTTAGTGATCTAGAGGGCTTATATAGTGGGAGCATATCAGTAATATACTAGACCATGTAGTGATTTATATGTGAGCAGGAGGATTTTCAAATCAATTCTCTGATGTACAGGGAGCCAATGTAAGGATTTAAGAATTGCTATAATGTGCTCACATTTTTTGGTCTTTGTTAGAACTCTAGCAGCAGCGTTCTGAACAAGCTGTAGCTGCCTGACAGTGTTTTTGGGAAGACCTGCAAGGAGACCATTACAATAGTCTAGCCTACTGGTGATAAAGGCATGTACAAGTTGTTCTAAGTCTTGAGCTGACATGAGCCCTCTAAGTTTTGTTACATTTTTGAGGTGATAGTAGGCCGATTTTGTTACTGATTTGATGTGACTGTCGAAATGTAAATCAGATTCTAAAATAACCCCAAGATTTCTGGCTTTATTTGAGGTTTTCAGGGACAGTGATTGAAGGTGTTGGATGACTTTAAACCTTTCTTTTTTAGCACCAAAAACAATTATCTCAGTTTTATCTTCATTTAGTTGTAGGACATGTTGGCACATCCAGTGTTTGACTTGCTCAATGCACTGGCACAGAAGATCTATGGGGCGATAGTCATTTGGTGATAGCGCTACATAGATTTGGGCGTCATCGGCATAGCAATGATGGTCAATGTTATTATTTTGCATGATTTGTCCTAGTGGGAGCATATAGATGTTAAAAGATGTGTCTTGAAGGCGACACTTGAACCCCTACAATCACAAGACCATCAATGAAGGTGATCATTGAATGGTCATCATCAAAGGGAGCTGATTTATTGACAACATCCCACATGTCCATGAGGAGGCTTTGGTCTTCCAAAGGTCACCAATCTGTGTGCCGACGACCACATGCAGACTCCTATGATCTAACTCACTTTTTCAGCAGGCAAGCTACTTTTTAAATGACCAAGTCGAGGTGATCTACCACATATATATATATATATATATATATATGTATATATATATATACATATATATATATATATATATATATGTATATATATATATACATATATATATATATATATATATATATATATATATATATGTATATATATATATACATATATATATATATATATATATATATATGTATATATATATATATATATATATATATATACATATATATACATATATATATATATATATATATATATATATATATATATATATATATATACACACACATATATATATACATACATACAAATATATATATATATATATATATATATATATATACACACATATATATATACATACATACAAATATATATATATATATATATATACACATATATATACATATATATATGTATATATATATATATATATACACACACATATATATATACATACATACAAATATATATATATATACATACAAATATATATATATATATATATATATATATATATATATATATATATACATATATATATATATATATATATATATATATATACATATATATATATATATATATATATATACACACTACCGTTCAAAAGTTTGGGGTGACATTGAAATGTCCTTATTTTTGAAGGAAAAGCACTGTACTTTTCAATGAAGATAACTTTAAACTAGTCTTAACTTTAAAGAAATACACTCTATACATTGCTAATGTGGTAAATGACTATTCTAGCTGCAAATGTCTGCTTTTTGGTGCAATATCTACATAGGTGTATAGAGGCCCATTTCCAGCAACTATCACTCCAGTGTTCTAATGGTACAATGTGTTTGCTCATTGGCTCAGAAGGCTAATTGATGATTAGAAAACCCTTGTGCAATCATGTTCACACATCTGAAAACACTTTAGCTCGTTACAGAAGCTACAAAACTGACCCTCCTTTGAGCAGATTGAGTTTCTGGAGCATCACATTTGTGGGGTCAATTAAACGCTCAAAATGGCCAGAAAAAGGGAACTTTCATCTGAAACTCGACAGTCTATTCTTGTTCTTAGACATGAAGGCTATTCCACTAAATTGTTTGGGTGACCCCAAACTTTTGAACGATAGTGTATATATAATAATAATAATAATACCTGGGATTTATATAGCGCTTTTCTAAATACCCAAAGTCGCTTTACACGTGTGTGTGGGGGGGGGGGGGGGGGGAGGGGGACGACACACACACACCTTCTCATTTCAATGCGTTTTCTTTATTTTCCTGACTATTTACATTGTAGATTGTTACTGAAGGCATCAAATATGACACCTGTGAAGTGAAGACCTTTTCAGGTGACTACCTCTTGAAGCTCATGGAGAGAATGCCAAGAGTGTGCAAAGCAGTAATCAGAGCAAAGGGTGGCTACTTTGAAGAAACTAGAATATAAAACATGTTTTCAGTTATTTCACCTTTAGTACGTAAGTCCACATGTGTTCATTCATAGTTTTGATGTGACAATCTACAATGTAAATAGTCATGGAAATAAAGATTGTATGAGAAAGTGTGTCCAAACTTGTGGCCTGCACTGTATATACAAACCAGGTTATTAATGTATTTATTGCACTTATTAAATATTTGATCCACTCAACATGCAGTGCACTTTGCTTGATAAAACAAAAGTGCATATTATTGTTGACGTGTGTGCAACACTAAACCATCTGACCTCTGTGCCTTCTAGCTTTCTCCACTCAGATCTAGGCTGCTATATCTATGCACTCTCAATGCAAACCTATAAAAGAGTGATGAGGATGCATTGCCTGCAAGGGCTGCATGCCAAAGTAGTTGAATCCAATATGTCAGTGTGCAAAGTAGGACAGCTAGTGGGTAACACGCCCCCTCAAAAAGAACTCAACATAAAACATTATCAAACTTCAAAAAAAAAAATAAAGGAAAAAGAAACTGACAATAAAAGAGCAGACTTTATGTGGGGCGTCAATGTAGAGCAACACTTTCATCTTCCGGCACAAAACATTTGGATCGTATTCTAAAATAGAATTCATAAATATCAAGAAATATTTGGAGCAGTAAAAATAACCAAAAGCTTTATAAAAAATGTTGTATTGATTGACATTCATTACATAATATGTGTCATATCATATGTTATTATTGACATAAAGAATCAGTCTTATATGGCTGTCCTGATATACCTTTTCACTTCTGATATGATACTGGTATCCATCTGTGTCAGGTTCCAACACTGATGACATCTATTAAACGAGACAAGAAGCAAGGAATTAAACAGAGACAGAATTAAATTTGGCTCAATTGAGGAGAGCGCCTGGACACTGTACCCTTGTAGTGTCTCACCACGCTCTGGCGAAAGATTGTACGCCTCCTCTTTTATTTGGACTTTCCCTGATTACATGGCAACAGCTGTTTCTAAGGGACGGGGGTCGTAAACGGCCATCGTCTTTGGTTACAACAGTTCAAAGAGAAGGTCGTAAAACAGTTCAAAGAAGCGGTCGCCTTGAGGGGAGTCGGGCCCTGCTTCCTCCCCGCTTTGTAGTTCTTGGGTCAAGACAATATCTTTCAATTGATTACGATACACGAAAGAAACAGAACACCTTCATGTTGCTTCCCATCCTACACAGTGGAGTTTTACAAGCCTTCTGCTTGGTAGGATTAAAGACAGCTTTTGTCTGCTCGCCGGGAACTCATTGAAACACAAAGTTTTGTGATAACTTAAGATACAATTATTCTGACAATCTGATATCAACACAAAGTGCACACTTGTGTGATTATGTAATGTGGAATTTGGGTAAAGGTTTGATCAAGTGAAATGAGTCCAACAAAGAACAATGGTGGGTATGAAAAACACTAACCTATTTATTATTTACTGTCTGTAATGGTGCTCATTTATTTCCAACATGTGTACATGTACAAAACCCTCTTGACAAAATTGGTGCAGTTCAGCTAAATTTGTTGGTTTTCTGACATGGACTTGTTTCTTCAGCATTGTCTACATGTTTAAGTCAGGACTTTGGGAAGGCCATACTAAAACCTTCATTCTAGCCTGATTTAGCCATTCCTTTACCACTTTTGAGGTGTGTTTGGGGTCATTGTCCTGTTGGAACACCCAACTGCGCCCAAGACCCAACCTCCGGGCTGATGATTTTAGCTTGCCCTGAAGAATTTGGAGGTAATCCTCCTTTTTCTTTGTCCCATTTACTCTCTGTAAAGCACCACTTCTGTTAGAATAATTATGTGTAAGTCATCACAAAAGTTTCCATTTTCGGAATCTTCCGGCGAGCAGACAGAGGCTGTCTTTGTTGCACCAAGCCAAAGGCCTGTAAAATTCCATTGTGTACGATGGGAGGAGACGGGAGGGGTTATCTAATGCGATCCAAGACCTGCCCAAGCTCGATCCAGGACCAGCCCAAGCCCGAGGCATCTTTTTCTTTTGTGTTAAAGTGACCGAAAACAAGAGCTGTTTACATACCCCCCATTCCTTTAGAAACAGCTGTTGTTATGTAAACAGGGAAAGTCCAAATAAAAAGAGGTGGCGAATAGGGATGTCCGATAATGGCTTTTTGCCGATATCCGATATTCCGATATTGTCCAACTCTTTAATTACCGATACCGATATCAACCGATACCGATATCAACCGATATATGCAGTCGTGGAATTAACACATTATTATGCCTAATTTGGACAACCAGGTATGGTGAAGATAAGGTACTTTTTAAAAAAATTAGTAAAATAAGATAAATAAATAAAAAACATTTTCTTGAATAAAAAAGAAAGTACAACAATATAAAAACAGTTACATAGAAACTAGTAATGAATGAAAATTAGTAAAATGAAGTGTTAAAGGTTAGTACTATTAGTGGAGCAGCAGCACGCACAATCATGTGTGCTTACGGACTGTATCCCTTGCAGACTGTATTGATATATATTGATATATAATGTAGGAAGCAGAATATTAATAACAGAAAGAAACAACCCTTTTGTGTGAATGAGTGTAAATGGGGGAGGGAGGTTTTTTGGGTTGGTGCACTAATTGTAAGTGTATCTTGTGTTTTTTATGTGGATTTAATTTTAAAAAATAAAAAATAAAAAAATAAAAATAAAAACAAAAAACGATACCGATAATAAAAAAACCGATACCGATAATTTCCGATATTACATTTTAACGCATATATCGGCCATCTCTAGTGGCGAACAATCTTTCGCCAGAGCGTGCTGAGACACTGTCCGAGGGTACAGTGTCCAGGCGTCTCTCCTCAAATTGAGCCAAATTGAATTCTGTCTCCATTTAATTCTTTGCTTCTTGTCTTGTTTAATAGATGTCATCTGTGTTTGAACCTGACAAGTTCCACTGGCAGCAAGACAGGCCCAGAGCATAATACTACCACCACCATGCTTGACGGTAGGGATGGTGTTCCTGGGATTAAAGGCCCTACCTTTTCTCCTCCAAACATATTGCTGGGTGTTGTGGCCAATCTGACCACAGAACTTTCCTCCAGAAGGTCCTGTCTTTGTCCGTGTGATGTCAGATTAACGGTTGAGTTACTATCGTTGGCCACCAGATGGAGACTGTGTGGTTGTGCTGGTTATTTGTATATGATATGAACGCTCCAGGTCATATTGCGGGCTAAGCGCCGCATTCTGGCCATAGTTTGGACACTCTTGGAGTAGATGTTGCTTTGTAAACATCTGCCAATGGCTCAGAACCAACACCTAATTTAAAGTTACGGTGTGATTCCAATCACTTGTGAGGCGCGAGTGAGACATTTGCTATTTCCCAGCAGACACAAACGCATCATTGGCTCCACTTGAGGCCATAAACACAATGGAGACGCTCAGGCCTCATTTTGTTGAGTGGGAGGCAGTGGCTGAAGGAGAGCGGGGGGGAAGCTGAGGCTGTTTGCCTTCCACCGTTACTCACCCTGATGGCTTTGCCCTCCGAG
The DNA here is from genome assembly GCF_033978785.1 of Entelurus aequoreus. Classification (NCBI taxonomy): domain Eukaryota; kingdom Metazoa; phylum Chordata; class Actinopteri; order Syngnathiformes; family Syngnathidae; genus Entelurus; species Entelurus aequoreus. Next base: position 3,980,435 of record NC_084757.1, on the reverse strand, counting down.
GTGAGGCGGACATCTTCAATCTTCCGCCGCCGTCTCATCCATTACCGCCGCCGGTGGCTTGTAAGCTGCCAGCCTGCAGGGAGGGAGGCACAAATTAATGGCGGGGGGGGTGTGGGGGGACCTGAGTTACGCATCAAAGTTTTCAGAAGTTGCACACGAGGCGACAGCTCCCGCACCTGACCTGCTTTAAAAAAAAATGCTGAGTTGTCTCCGTCAAAAGGAGACGGCTTGTTTGCGACGGGAGCGCTAACAACGTGCCGCGCGCACGCCCACTCGCTCTCCGTCTTCGCGGCGCGCGAATATGATTAAAACCTTTCTGTGGGTGACGGCAGCCTGGGGAAGGAGTGGGTGTGCGCATGCGAGCGCTCGCACACAACAGGCGGCGGATTGAAGGCGAACGGCGCGTCTTATAATTAAACACATGAGCTGCCAAGTCGCTTTTTCCTTTCTCGCCGCTCTCTCCTTCCGCGTTCATCCCGAGGATGTTGACGACGGCGACGCATTAAGCGTGTGAAAAGTCGACTCTGGATGGCTCCGATGTTTGCATTGCTAATGTTATGTTTATGCTCCCATGTCAGGGACGGCATCGGCGCACAATCCAGGCCCGACTAGCTACACGGGCTGCCATAGAAAGTTAGTTTCTTTTTTTACATTACTCCAAAAATGTCAAGTTGTACACTGCAAAAAGTGAAATCTAAGTAAGATTAAATATCTCAAATAAGGGTGATATTTGCTTATTTTCTGTTTGATAAGATAATTCTTCTCACTAAGCAGATTTGATGTTAGAGTGTTTTACTTGTTTTAAGTGTTTTGGTCCTAAATGATCTCAGTAAGATATTACAGCTTGTTGCTGAGATTTGATGAGCTATATTGAGTAAAACATGCTTGAAACTATTTTTGTCCAAATGTCCAAAACACACCCAGCAATGGTGCACAGGAAGGCAGGGAAGAAGAGGGGGAAAAGGCGGCCAAAATGGTCAAAAGTCCCAATTTTGTCCAAAATACCTCCCCGGGTTCCAGTCCCACGAGTGCCGCCGCAGGCCGCACAAGTCCCGGGATGCAAAAAATGTCTAAAACGCACCCAGCAAAGTCCCACGGGAAGTGGGGGAGAAAAGTGAGAAAAGTCGTCAAAAGTCCCCAAAAATATTCAAAATACCTACCAAGGTTCGAGTCCCACAAGTCCCAGGATGCCCAAAATGTCCATAACACACCCAGCCGAGTCCCATGGGGAGGGGAGTGGATAAAAGTTGCAAAAGTTGGCAAAAGTCCCAAAAATGTTCTAAATACCTACCCAGGTTGGAGTCCCACATGGAACGAACCCGGGGTGTGATTTTTGAACATTTTACCGACTTTTCTCACTTTTCTCCCCGCCTTCCCGTGGGACTTGGACAATTTGGGCATCCCGGCCGGCGGCGGGACTTGTGGGACTCGAACCTGGGTAGGTATTTTGAACATTTTTGGGACTTTTGCTGACTTTTCCAACTTTTATCCCCCCCCCCCTCCCCCGTGGGACTCGGCTGGGTGTGTTATGGACATGTTGGGCATCCCGGGACTTGTGCGGCCATACATAAGATTTTATGTTAGAGTGTTTTACTTGTTTTAAGGGTTTTGGTCCTAAAAGATCTCAGTAAGATATTACAGCTTGTTGCTGAGATGTGATGACCTATACTGAGTAAAAAACTAGAATATCAAGTTGCAAAGCTGTGTCATCAACACTCGCAAGTATAAAACTACTTTTTTAAAGTAAGAGTTTCTTATTTCAAGCATGAAATAAAAAATCATGACTTTGACACACACTTTGGCCCTGTGATGAGGTGGCGACTTGTCCAGGGTGTACCCCGCCTTCCGCCCGAATGCAGCTGAGATAGGCTCCAGCACCCCCCCGCGACCCCAAAAGGGACAAGCGGTAGAAAATGGATGGATGGATGGACTTTGACACAAGTGTGTCTCAATAATTTAAACAGATGACAGCCAAATGGACTTTGCTGTTTTATTTTCAATGAAACAATAGAAAAGACGTACCGTATTTTTCGGAGTATAAGTCGCTCCGGAGTATAAGTCGCACCGGCCGAAAATGCATAATAAAGAAGGAAAAAACATCAACAATAAGTCGCATTTTTTGGGGGGAAATGTATTTGATAAAAGCCAACACCAAGAATAGACATTTGAAAGGCAATTTAAAATGTCTAAAGAATAGTGAACAACAGGCTGAATAAGTGTACGTTATATGAGGCATAAATAAGCAACTGGTATGTTAACGTAACATATTATGGTAAGAGTCATTCAAATAACTATAACATATAGAACATGCTATACGTTTACCAAACAATCTGTCACTCCTAATCGCTAAATCCCATGAAATCTTCTTCCTCTGTGTCGCTTCTTAATAATATTATTTGATATTTTACGCTAATGTGTTAATAATTTCACACATAAGTCGCTCCAGAGTATAAATCGCACCCCCGGCCAAACTATGAAAAAAACTGCGACTTATAGTCCGAAAAATACGGTACTCATATAGTAGTACAGTTGGCACGGTACAGCAAACTGACAGTTAATATTTTAAACATTTAACATGTGACATTTCAAACAATTTTGAACAGAAATATTTCATGCACATTCAGGCAAATTCTTCAAAATTACAATAAAACATTTTTTGGAGTCCATATCATTATGTCAAGATACTGGCACTAGCATTTACTTAATTTAAGAATTTTTTTATTTTTTTATTTATTTATTTATTTTTTTGAATATTTTTCAACATATTGAGAAAAAAGGTCTCATGTTTGTTTTTTCTACCAAGAAAAGTGCACTTGTTATTAGTGAGAATATACTTATTTTAAGCTATTTTTGGGTTCATTGAAGTTAGCTAATTTTACTTGTTTTGGAAAGTCTTGACAAGCCAGATTTTTTCTTGTTCTATTGGCAGATAATTTTGCTTAGTTCAAGTAAAATACCCCTCATTTTTGTATTTTTTCCCTTGTTTTTGAACACAGACTTTTTGCAGTGTATAGAGGGTTAAATCGGTTTTCTTCTCCTCTTGGCCAAAACGCTTGCTTCCTGCAGGATGTACCCTAAATTCCAGACTACAATCCGCTACTTTTTTCCCAACGCTTTGAACCCCGCGACTTATAAAACTGCGCGGCTAATATACAGACTTTTCTTCGCTGACGGTCATTATGCAAATACTTACACAATAAAACGAGCAGTACAGCGGAACACGTGTGGTATTGTTTGTGCTGTGGCGCCATCTTTTGGAAGGGTTCGCTCACGGCAGGTGCTGCATTGCCCTATTGTTTAGACTGCGCTTTCAACCGGAAGTTCCGTCTTTTAGCGGTCCACAGCGTTTCTACTCGTTTGGATTCTTCATTTGTCACACAAAGCAACGTTTGTAAGTTTTACAATATAACTAAAACTAAACTGTCCCATGTGTGATGCCAGGAGTGTTTAAATACATATTTGTACATGCTATTATATACATATATACATATATATATATATATATATATATATATATATATATATATATATATATATATATATATATATATATATATATATATATATATATATATATATATATATATATATATACATACATACATACATACATACATACATACATACATACATACATACATACATACATACATACATACATACATACATACATACATACATAAATACGTATGTATGTATGTATGTATGTATGTATATATATATATATATATATATATATATATATATATATATATGTATGTATGTATGTATATATATATATATATATATATATATATATATATATATATATATATATATATATATATATATATATATATATATATATGTATGTATATATGTATATATATATATATATATATATATATATATATATATATATATATATATATATATATGTATATATATGTATAAATGTATGTATGTATGTATATATATATGTATGTATGCATCATAGTGTTTGTAGCCAAAGCTAATTTACAACACTTGTCCCCAACAACAACAACTCAGATCTAACATTAAAATAGGAAAATAAAAAGAATGAGGCGAAGAAGAGTCGATAATAATGACAATAGTAATAATACAGACAAAGTGCAATCTAGACAAAAGCCAATAATAATAATAATAATAACACAAAGTGTAAACTAGATAAGAACTAATTAGTAAAAATTAGTAAAAACTAAACATGGGAACACGATTGTTGCTCAACCAGCCATCATTTTGTTTTTCATAATGTAATGAAGAGAGCATTGTTACCATTAGCTGATATTCTAACACGTTGACAAGTGTCTTTGTCAGTATTATTAACTTATAATGACATTTTGTCTATTGTTCCACTTCCACAAATTCCCCAGTAAATTCACCAAAACGTCACCATGGACTTATTAAGTCCGTTTAGCTGATTGGAGAGCTAGCTTCCGCAGCTAGTGGGTCCATGACGATGACCTCTGTTTTGTTTGATCGGCCGTTTTACTGCCGTGCTAGGAAACAATTACGGTATGTAAATAAACGTTTAAAAATTTTCTGTTTAAATACCTATTTTCACAAGGTATATATCTGCGGTTTACAGTCCGCTGCGGCTAATATGTGGGCAAAAAAAATATTACAAAATTTAGTGGGTGTGGCTTATATGCCGGTGTCAAAATACGGTACATACATATATATATTAATATATATTTATATATATGTTTATGTATATATTTATGCACATATACATACACTCTATATCAGGGGTCACCAACGCGGTGCCCGCGGGCATCAGGTAGCCCGTAAGGACCAGATGAGTAGCCCGCCGGCCTGTTCTAAAAAATAGCTCAAATAGCAGCACTTACCAGTGAGCTGCCTCTATTTTTTAAATTGTATTTATTTACTAGCAAGCTGGTCTCACTTTGCCCGACATTTTTAATTCTAAGAGAGACAAAACTCAAATAGAATTTGAAAATCCAAGAAAATATTTTAAAGACTTGGTCTTCACTTGTTTAAATAAATTAATTTATTTTTTTACTTTGCTTCTTATAACTTTCAGAAAGACAATTTTAGAGAAAAAATACAACCTTAAAAATGTTTTTAGGATTTTTAAACACATATACCTTTTTACTTTTGAAATTCCTTCCTCTTCTTTCCTGACAATTTAAATCAATGTTCAAGTAATTTTTTTATTTTTTTATTATAAAGAATAATAAATACATTTTAATTTAATTCTTCATTTTAGCTTCTGTTTTTTCGACGAAGAATATTTGTGAAATATTTCTTCAAACTTATTATGATTAAAATTCAAAAAAATGATTCTGGCAAATCTAGAAAGTCTGTAGAATCAAATTTAAATCTTATTTCAAAGTCTTTTGAATTGATTTTAAAAATTTTGTTCTGGAAAATCTAGAAGAAATAATGATTTGTCTTTGTTAGAAATATAGCTTGGTCCAATTTGTTATATATTCTAACAAAGTGTAGATTGGATTTTAACCTATTTAAAACATGTCATCATATTCTAAAATTAATCTTAATCAGGAAAAATTACTAATGATGTTCCATAAATTATTTTTTTAAGTTTTTCTCTTCTTTTTTTCGGTTGAATTTTGAATTTTAAAGAGTCGAAATTGAAGATAAACTATGTTTCAAAATGTAATTGTCTTTTTTTTCATGTTTTCTCCTCTTTTAAACCGTTCAATTAAGTATAAATATCATTAATTATTAATAATAACATAGAGTTAAAGGTAAATTGAGCAAATTGGCTATTTCTGGCAATTTATTTAAGTGTGTATCAAACTGGTAGCCCTCCGCATTAATCACTACCCAAGAAGTAGCTCTTGGTATTAAAAAGGTTGGTGACCCCTGATCTATATACATACTATATGCACTCTATAGTCCAAAACATACGGTAATTAAATGAAAACTGGAGAATCCGGCATCAAACCTGTGCTTTGTTCACAAAAACAGCTAGAAGTGGCGAAAGTAGGGGATCACTTTTTGTGAAGTAGGTATTTAGCTCCCTGGAAAACAAAATCTTCCCATTGCTGTCTTACTCCGGTTTAGATAAACCATTCTTATGTAAAAAAAAAAAAAATTAAAATACTGTCTGTTACGCAGGTAAAAGGCATTTAATATAGGAAAAAACAAAAGACACAACAGCTAACATCCATCCGCAGTCGGCAGTGTTTTAGCTACTTCTAAATCACTAATCCTCGTCTCCATGGCGACAAATAAAGTAAGTTTCTTACATGTACTATTATCACTGGAGGAAGAGGAATAGCTAAACATGCTTCACTACACACCGTAGGAGGATACAATAGCTCACCGGCGTCAAAATGTAAACAAATGCCATGGGTGGATCTACACCTGACATCCACTGTAATGATACCAAGTACAAGAGCGTATCTAGTCGATACTACTATGATTACATCTATATTTTTTATCGTGACAAAATCTTTTTTCCTTTGAAAAAAAAATTCATATTATGTTTATAAAGTCAGTAAATACGTCCCTGGACACATGAGGACTTTGAATATGACCAATGTATGATCCTGTAACTACTTGGTATCGGATCCATACCTAAATGTGTGGTATCATCCAAAACTAATGTCAAGTATCAAAGAAGAGACGAATAAGTGATTATTACATTTTAACAGAAGTGTAGATGGAACATGTTGAAACAGAAAATAAGCAGATATTAACAGTAAATGAACAAGTTGATTAATAATCAATTTTTACAGTTTGTCCCTCATAATGTGTACAAAATAATAGGTGTATAAATGACACAATATGTTACTGCATAGACTAATTAGGAGTCTTTGTTTGTTTACTTACTACTAAAAGACAAGTTGTCTAGTATGTTCACTATTTTATTTAAGGACTAAATGACAATAATAAACATATGTTTCATGTACACTAACATTTTTTGTTCAAATAAAGCCAATAATGACATTTTTTTGCGGTCCCCTTTATTTAGAAAAGTATCAAAACGTATGGAAATACATACCGGTACCAAAATATTGGTATCGGGACAACACTACTTGAGCTCTCTTCTACTTGTTATGGCCACATCAAGTCTTCCTCATCTCCTTCTTCCCGACCCGACCGTTTATTATTTTTTATTTCAGCCCGTGTTCAGTTCTCGGACGAGAAAGAAGCCCCGCCCACTGACGTGTGATTGGGCAGAGGGTGCGGCTCTCAGGCACATGTCTACTTTTCTGCATGATTTGGGTATTCAGAAGGGGGCGTGGCCAGCCACGTAAACATCTGTACGCCGTTTTCTGGATTTGAAGGTATGCCAATTTTTAGTAGGAAACCCACAAGGATTCTTGGCTCCAGGAACATCGACCGGCACGTCTACAAAAAGAGGCGGGAGTTGTGGCAGGACACCATATACCAGGGGTGGGCAATTAATTTTTACCGGGGGCCGCATGAGCAACCCGAGCACTGCTGGAGGGCCACATCGATAATATTTCAATTAAATTTTGCTCAATATTATTTTTGATACATACCGTAAGATAAATAATAATAATAATAATAATAATAGTAATACTTCAACATAGTGTGTGTAACAGCATTCCATGACTAATATAAATAAATTAACATTAATAATAAATGACAGTAAAATAAGCACACGTATGACTGAGGAGTCATAGTGTAACTTTGTGTGGTGTTTGAGTTGTCCGACTTTTTGTGTGGCCATAAACGCAGCAGTGGTTTAGTGCTATGCGTGTTGGTGACAGATGACAAGTTGCTTTTGGCCTGCTTTGTACGGCAGAAAATGACTAGTTTTTCCAGATAGAAGTGTGAAAACTCATGTTTTTGGTGTGGTTATGTCCGAATATAAACAGTTTTGCTCAATAAAGTGATCGATATAATTCCTGTCCTCGAAGCATCTCCATAGACGTTACAATAATTGAACGGTGTTCAATTGAACGGTGTTGACGAACACCGTTAAGGCCGCTTGTTGTCACTGTCACTCAAAGTTGCATTGCAAAATTACACAGAATAAATATGTTTATTTTGTTTAGAATTCAGATGGGATTTGATTTGGTGCGCGGCATATATTTGCTGCGCGCAGCGGACGCTTGAGCAGTGCGCGATTGCGCAGGCACGCACCTTAGAGGGAACGTTGCTTGGCAGTCCATGTCTTGTTGAAAACACGCCATTCCTCATCAACTTTTCTCTTTTTAGCGTCTCGGGTGTAAACCGTGCATCGCTTGTCGCTGCATGTGCACCTTCACTCGCAGGTTACACACGGACACACGCCCATAAATAATACTTTTCAAAATAAAAGCAGCACAGTTGTATCGCGCGCACGACATAGATGTTTTTTCAACTTTATTTGCACACGCATACGTCCACACGGAAGTAATACAAATAACGATTTTCAAAACAAAAGCAGCACCGTTGTATTGCACACTCGACATAGATACTTTTTTAAATTTATTTTGTAATTTATAATTGGCCTCACGCGGGCCAGACAGGGACGCACAAAGGGCCGGATGCGGCCCGCGGGCCGCAGAATGCCCAGGTCTGCCGTATACGTACTGTAGCTGCTCCTCAGCGACTTTGCTCGTTTTCGTTCACTTCTTTGATTGTTTTTTGTTTTGTTTGTTTTTTTACACTGGACTTTACACCAGGTGGCGTGATGTAATCGATATGAAGAGGAGCAAACATGTCGTCCTCCGCGTGACCTGAGGGGTCCTTTGGCCTCCATATTCATGAGGTGTGAAAACCAAGGCTGGTGTGGTCTCTCGGGGAGATCCTGACGCCCGATCGCTCGCCACAGGGCACAACTAACCTCCCACACTGGCCTCTGTGTGTGTGTGTGTGTGTGTGTGTGTGTGTGTGTGTGTGTGTGTGTGTGTGTGTGTGTGTGTGCGTGTGTGTGTGTGTGTGTGTGTGTTCATGAGCAGGTCAAGAGCAACTTTTTATAAACCACACACACACACACACGCCCACGCACACACACACACACATTCACATTGTGGAATCTCCACATAAAAATGCCCAAAATGTTATGCAAACCCCAAAAGCAGTGAAGTTGTCACGTTGTGTAAATGGTAAATAAAAAGAGAATACAACAAATCCTTTTCAACTTATATTCAATTGAATAGACTGCAAAGACAACATATTTAACGTTGGAACTGGAAAAAGGTGTTATTTTTGGCAAATATTAGCTCATTTGGAATTTGATGCCTGCAGCATGTTTCCAAAAAAGCTGGCACAAGTGGCAAAAAAGACAGAGAGTTGAGGAATGCTCATCAAAGACTTATTTGGAACGTCCCACAGGTGAACGGGCTAATTGGGAACAGGTGGGTGCCATGATTGGGTATAAAAGCAGCTTCCGTGAAATGCTCAGTCGTTCACAAACAAGGACGGGGCGAGGGTCACCACTTTGTCAACAAAACGTGAGCAAATTGTTGAACAACAACATTTTGCAAGGAATTTAGGGATTTCACCATCTACGCTCCGTAATATCATCAAAAGGTTCAGAGAATCTGGAGAAATCACTGCACGTAAGCCATGATATTACGCACCTTCGACCCATCAGGCGGTACTGCATCAAAAAGCGACATCGGTGTGTAAAGGACATCACCACATGGGCTCAGGAACCCTTCAGAAAACCACTGTCAGTAACTACAGTTGGTCGCTACGTCTGTAAGTGCAAGTTAAAACTGTACAAAGCGAAAGCCATTTATCAACAACACCCAGAAACGCTCGAGCTCATCTAAGACGGACTGATGCAAAGTGGAAAAGTGTTCTGTGGTCTGACGAGTCCACATTTCAAATTGCTTTTGAAAACTGTGGACGTTCGGTGCCCAGGACCAAAGAGGAAAAGAACCATTGCATTATTTATTTTTTCGCACCATGACTAGGGAAGGTTGTTTGGATTGTGTCATATAAGTAAATGCTGTGCTACTTTTGAGAGTCATTGATCTAATTTACTCACATTGTCCACAAGATGTCAGCAAACATGTAGCATTCAGTGACCGCATGGCATTTAAGATTATTTTGAAGGCAGTGCGATGCTGACTTTGACTTACGCTGTGTAAGTAATATGCCACTATAATTATTTGACACTTGTTTATATTGACAGATTTTACACCGCAATATTGTTCAACGATTATCACGCATGTCTCGCTTGAGGGCTATTGTGTGCTTAGCTGCTGCGTAGCTGCTAGCTCGCCGTGTTTACCTTTTGTGAATGACTTGACCGCAAATGTACGTATTGTCGCCATCATTCCAAGAAGTACGGTATGAAACAACGCTTATTGTTTGTCGACGTGTAAACATTGCCATACTTTTGTTCTACGTTGACAATGCTGCGGACACGTTTGTTACTGGATACTTCATGCCTTGGAGACTTTGTATGTGTAAGTAGTATGCCACTATAATTATTTGACACTTGTTCATATAGTCAGATTTTACACCACAATATTGTTCAACGATTACTACACGTGTCTCACTTGAGGGCTATTGTGTGCTTAGCTGTCGCGTAGCTGCTAGCTCGCCGTGTTTACCTTTTGTGAATGACTTGACCACAAACTTAGGTCTTGTTGCCATCATTCCAAGAAGTACGGTATGAAACAACGCTTATTGTTTGTCGACGTGTAAACATTGCCATACTTTTGTTCTACGTTGACAATGCTGCGGACACGTTTGTTACTGGATACTTCATGCCTTGGAGACTTTGTATGTGTAAGTAGTATGCCACTATAATTATTTGACACTTGTTCATATAGTCAGATTTTACACCACAATATTGTTCAACGATTACTACACGTGTCTCACTTGAGGGCTATTGTGTGCTTAGCTGTCGCGTAGCTGCTAGCTCGCCGTGTTTACCTTTTGTGAATGACTTGACCACAAACTTAGGTCTTGTTGCCATCATTCCAAGAAGTACGGTATGAAACAACGCTTATTGTTTGTCGACGTGTAAATATTGCCATACTTTTGTTCTACGTTAACAATGCTGCGGACACGTTTGTTACCGGATACTTCCTGCCTTGGAGACTTTGTATGTGTAAGTAATATGCCACTATAATTATTTAACACTTGTTCATATAGTCAGATTTTACACCGGAATATTGTTCAACCATTACAACGCATGTCTCGCTTGAGGGCTATTGTGTGCTTAGCTGTCGTGTAGCTGCTAGCTCGCCGTGTTTACCTTTTGTGAATGACTTGACCGCAAATTTACGTATTGTCGCCATCATTCCAAGAAGTACGGTATGAAACAAGGCTTATTGTTTGTCGACGTGTAAAAATTGCCATACTTTTGTTCTATGTTGACATGGTGCGGACACGTTTGTTACCGGATACTTCCTGCCTTGGAGACTTTGTATGTGTAAGTAATATGCCACTATAATTATTTGACACTTGTTTATATTGACAGATTTTACACCGCAATATTGTTCAACCATTACAACGCATGTCTCGCTTGAGGGCTATTGTGTGCTTAGCTGCCGCGTAGCTGCTAGCTCACCGTGTTTACCTTTTGTGAATGACTTGACCACAAACTTACGTATTGTCGCCATCATTCCAAGAAGTACGGTATGAAACAACGCTTATTGTTTGTCGACGTGTAAAAATTGCCATACTTTTGTTCTATGTTGACATGGTGCGGACACGTTTGTTACCGGATGCTTCCTGCTTTGGAGACTTTGTATGTGTAGGTAATATGCCACTATAATTATTTGACACTTGTTTATACTGACAGATTTTACACCGCAATATTGTTCAACGATTATCACGCGTGTCTCGCTTGAGGGCTATTGTGTGCTTAGCTGCTGCATAGCTGCTAGCTCGCCGTGTTTACCTTTTGTGAAGGACTTGACCGCAAATTTACGTATTGTCGCCATCATTCCAAGAAGTACGGTATGAAACAAGGCTTATTGTTTGTCGACGTGTAAACACTGCCATACTTTTGTTCTACGTTGACATGGTGCGGACACGTTTGTTACTGGATACTTCCTGCCTTGGAGACTTTGTATGTGTAAGTAATATGCCACTATAATTATTTGACACTTGTTTATATCGACAGATTTTACACCGCAATATTGTTCAACGATTACTACGCATGTCTCGCTTGAGGGCTATTGTGTGCTTAGCTGTCGCGTAGCTGCTAGCTCACCGTGTTTACCTTTTGTGAATGACTTGACCACAAACTTAGGTCTTGTCGCCATCATTCCAAGAAGTACGGTATGAAACAAGGCTTATTGTTTGTCGACGTGTAAACACTGCCACACTTTTGTTCTACGTTGACATGGTGCGGACACGTTTGTTACTGGATACTTCCTGCCTTGGAGACTGTGTATGTAAATGGTAAATGGGTTGTACCTGTATAGCGCTTTTGTACCGGTATAGCTCGGTTGGTAGAGTGGCCGTGCCGGCAACTTGAGGTGTTCCAGGTTCGATCCCCGCTTCTGCCATCCTAGTCACTGGCTGTGTGTGCTGCCTTGCTGACCCGTTAGACGGTCGACAGGCGTGGTATTGACTTTTGGTGGGAACCGGAACAGGGCGCCATATGGAGCGGACAGATGTCACCGGCACCAGCGAGGGGCATGATAAGCTATTTATACGCCCCCCCTACCCCCCTCTGTGTGGCTGGCAGCGACCTCCTGCCTGTGGGGCGCATGGAGGGGAAGAATCCACTCAGGTAAATTATTCATTAACGAGCGCTGAGTGGAAGCAAGGCGGGCCCGACGCGGCTCTCGATAAAAGAATGCGCGCTCACATCAAAGTGACACCAGCCAAATGAGAAGTGACGGCGCTAAAGCGGGCGACGGCGCTACGCTTCCTGATCAAAGGGCGAGCGGGTGAGGCCGCGGCGGGCCGGGGAAGGCGCCTTCGCCGACGACATGAGGCAGGACCAGAAGTGGGATTACCGGACGACTCAACCTGGGAGGCGCTTGTTTGTATTAGCATCAACAATTAGCCACTCTGGAGTTGTTGCCTTTTCACACTCTCAAAAGTTGTTTTTTTTTATTGATTGATTGATTGATTGATTGATTGATTGATTGATTGATTGATTGATTGATTGATTGATTGATTGAAACTTCTATTAGTAGACACCTCAGCTCCGGACAGACTAACCTCCTCCAACCTCCGAGGACAAAGCTATGAACAATGGGAGACCGGGCTTTCTGCTCCGCCGGTCCCAGTCTGTGGAACGCTCTCCCTGACCACCTGAGGGCACCACAGACTGTGGATGCCTTTAAAAAAGCATCCATCCTTCTTTTTAATAAAGCCTTTTTTTAGATGTATGCGTGCTGGTTTTATTTTTTATTTTTTATATTATCTTTTTATTTTATTATTTTTTTTAATACACTGTAGCACTTTGAGGTTGATAGCTCAATGTAAAGTGCTTTTTACAAATACAATCTATTATTACTAGAGATGTCCGATAATATCGGCCTGCCGATATTATCGGCCGATATATGCGTTAAAATGTAATATCGGAAATTATCGGTATCTGTTTTTTTATTATCGGTATCGTTTTTTTGTGTGTTTTTTTTAAATTAAATCAACATAAAAAACACAAGATACACTTACAATTAGTGCACCAACCCAAAAAACCTCCCTCCCCCATTTACACTCATTCACACAAAAGGGTTGTTTCTTTCTGTTATTAATATTCTGCTTCCTACATTATATATCAATATATATCAATACAGTCTGCAAGGGATACAGTCCGTAAGCACACATGATTGTGCGTGCTGCTGCTCCACTAATAGTACTAACCTTCAACAGTTAATTTTACTAATTTTCATTCATTACTAGTTTCTATGTAACTGTTTTTATATTGTTGTACTTTCTTTTTTATTGAAGAAAATGTTTTTAATTTATTTATCTTATTTTACTAATTTTTAAAAAAAGTACCTTATCTTCACCATACCCGGTTGTCCAAATTAGGCATAATAATGTGTTAATTCCACGACTGCATATATCGGTTGATATCGGTATCGGTTGATATCGGTATCGGTAATTAAAGAGTTGGACAATATCGGAATATCGGATATCGGCAAAAAGCCATTATCGGACATCCCTAATTATTACTATTATAACACCCCAATTAAGTTTTTCAACTTGTTCAAGTCGGGGTCCACGTTAATCAATTCATGGTAATTCATGAAAGGAAAACCCCAAAAGCAGTGAAGTAGTCACGTTGTGTAAATGGTAAATAAAAACTGAATACAACAAATGCTTTTCAACTTATATTCAATTGAATAGACCGCAAAGACAAGATATTTAATGTTCACACTGGAAAAATGTGTTATTTTTTGCAAACATTAGCTCAGTTGGAATTTGATGCCTGCAGCGTGTTTCCAAAAAGCTGGCACAAGTGGCAAAAAAGACTGATAGAGTTGAGGAATGCTCATCAAAGACTTATTTGGAACATCCCACAGGTGAACAGGCTAATTGGGAACAGGTGGGTGCCATGATTGGGTATAAAAGCAGCTTCCGTGAAATGCTCAGTCGTTCACAAACAAGGACGGGGCGAGGGTCACCACTTTGTCAACAAATGCCTGAGCAAATTGTTGAAGAACAACATTTCTCAACCAGCTGTTGCAAGGAATTTAGGGATTTCACCATCTACGCTCCGTAATATCATCGAAAGGTTCAGAGAATCTGGAGAAATCACTGCACGTAAAAAATTATATTATGGACCTTCGATCCCTCAGGCGGTTGCATCAAAAAGCGACATCAGTGTGTAAAGGATATCACCACATTGGCTCAGGAACACTTCAGAAAACCACTTTGAGTAACTACAGTTGGTCGCTACATCTGTAAGTGCAAGTTAAAACTCTACTATGCAAAGCCAAAGCCATTTATCAACAACACCCAGAAACGTCCATCTTAGCCCATCCAAGATGGACTAGTGCAAGGTGGAAAAGTGTTCTGTGGTCTGACGAGTCCACATTTCAAATTGTTTTTGGAAACTGTGGACGTCGTGTCCTCCGGACCAAAGAGGAAAAGAACCATCCGGACTGTTCTAGGGTGAAAGTGTAAAAGGCAGCATGTGTGATGGTATGGGGGTGTATTAGTGGCCAAGACATGGGTAACTTACACATCTGTGAAGGCACCATTAATGCTGAAAGGTACATACAGCTTTTGGAGAAACATATGTTGCCATCCAAGCAACGTTATCATGGACGCTCCTCCCACCTCCAAAAACATGCACCTGGGGATAGGCCCCTCCCACCTCCAAAAACATGCACCTGGGGATAGGCCCCTCCCACCTCCAAAGACATGCACCTGGGGATAGGCCCCTCCCACCTCCCAAGACATGCACCTGGGGATAGGCCCCTCCCACCTCCAAAGACATGCACATGGGGATAGGCCCCTCCCACCTCCAAAGACATGCACCTGGTGATAAGCCCCTCCCACCTCCAAAGACATGCACCTGGGGATAGGCCCCTCCCACCTCCAAAGACATGCACCTGGGGATAGGCCCCTCCCACCTCCAAAGACATGCACCTGGGGATAGGCTCCTCCCACCTCCAAAGACATGCACCCTGGGGATAGGCCCCTCCCACCTCCAAATACATGCACCTGGGGATAGGCCCCTCCCACCTCCAAAGACATGCACCTGGGGATAGGCTCCTCCCACCTCCCAAGACATGCACCTGGGGATAGGCTCCTCCCACCTCCAAAGACATGCACCTGGGGATAGGCTCCTCCCACCTCCAAAGACATGCACCTGGGGATAGGTTGATTGGCAACACTAAATGGTCCCTAGTGTGTGAATGTTGTCTGTCTATCTGTGATGAGGTGGTGACTTGTCCAGGGTGTACACCGCCTTCCGCCCGAATGCAGCTGAGATAGGCTGCAGCACCCCCCGCCACCCCAAAAGGGACAAGCGGTAGAAAAAGGATGGATGGCCGGTGTGAAGACAGTGACGAGCGTCACCTGGGGAAAGCGCATGGTTTTGGGCGCCCTCCATCAGAAAGTGGATCATCTGACATCAAAGATTGTGTTTGGTTGAAAGTTGCGAGGCGAGCGTCCCTCAGAGACAATCAGCTTAAATTCACTCACGCAGCCATTCTTCTTCTCTGGCTATTAAAGTTTAAGCACTCGTGAGTTTTTATCTTTTAAAAAAGGCTGGAAAGTAGAGCGCGTCCTCGCTCTCTCGTCAGAAAGACGGCGAGGGAGACGCCGTGTTGGGGGCTCGCCCTGGTAGATGTCAATGTTTTATTCACCTGACGACTGAGGTGAGCTCGCATCCAGGATCTTCTTGGTCTTGCTGTGAGCAGGCGGAGGAGCTCTGATGGTCTACAAACAAGCAGCACATTGTGCATGCTAAGCGTGTGATGTCTGTGTAATTAGCCCATTCTGTCGTCTCCACAACAGCCCCAGTGGGAGGCCCACTCTCAGTCTCGCCTCCCCCGTCCTCTCCTGCTCCCTTGCAGCTACTCACGTCTCCTCACCCCCAACATTCCTCCATACTTCTCCTCAGTCATGTGCGCCAGAAAACAATACCTGTCTACCCCTAGGTGTTCCCCATTAAACGCCGTATTTATTATTTTTTGTACTAGTATAGTACCGCAATACTAATGAATCACTATACCACCTCTAAAATATACCGGTCCCGCACCACCTCCTGTGTCATCACGTGGTGACATTGCTAGTTTTACGAGCAGAGGAGCATGTTCGGCAGCGCGCACACACAGAGTACTTACAAGCAGACACAGCGTGTAGATACAAAAATGAGATTGGACGCATTTTGGTGTAAAAAGTGACGATAAAGGTGAAGTTATAACACTGAAACACCCTCAGGAAGAGGTGCTTTAAGACATGGCTAGCTAGCTAGCGGCTAACATTCATCCACAGTGTTTTAGCTACTTCTAAATCACTAATCCTCGCCTCCATGGCGACAAATAAAGTAAGTTACTTACAAGTATCATTATCACTGGAGGACGAGGAATAGCTAAACATGGTTCACTACACACCGTAGCTCACCGGCGTCACAATGTTAACAAACGCCATGGGTGGATCTACACCTGACATCCACTGTAATGATACCAAGTACAAGAGCGTATCTAGTCGATACTACTATGATTACGTCGATATTTTTTGGCATCGCAACATCTTCTTTCGTTTTTTTTTAAAAAAATTCATATTATTAGATCGGTTGCTAGAGTGGCCGTGCCAGCAACTTGGAGGGTTCCAGGTTCGATTCCCGCTTCGGCCATCCAAGTCACTGCCGTTGTGTCCACTTTACCCACCTTCTCCCAGTGCCACCCGCACCGGTTTGAATGTCACTTAGATATTGGCTTTGACTATGTAAAAAGCGCTTTGAGTCACTAGAGAAAAGCGCTATATAAATATAATTCACTTCACTTCACATCCTCTTTGTCAACAGCTGGTGACGAAGATCCGTGAACACAACCTGTGTGCTGCTCAACAGGGCTGATGTGAACACACACACACACACACACACACACACATACATACACACACACACACACACACACACGCACACACACACACACACACACGCACACGCACACGCACACGCACACGCACACGCACACGCACAAATAAGCTGAAGGTGCCTCGGAGCAGATGGAGGTCAAGTGTGTGTTTGTTTTTAATAAGGATCATTGCATGTTGTGTGTGTGTGTGTGTGTGTGTGTGTGTGTGTGTGTGTGTGTGTGTGTGTGTGTGTGTGTGTGTGTGTGTGTGTGTGTGTGTTGTGTGTTGTGTGTTGTGGCTCATGATGCTCGCTGAGATTACGGCCAGTGTTTGCTTCCTTTATATCTGCTGCTCTCTACGTCACCTCGCCCTCCTCCCCAAACGCCGGGACACAGGGATTGGTCTCCGATGACGTCACCGACCCGTCCGCCATATTATGTGTCAAAACTAAGCGAAGCGTGTATGCCAGGGGTGCCCATTACGTGGATGGCGGAGGGTGTGTCAATCCATCGCCAGCCAGGCATTAAAAGAATAGAGCTAAAAATGATGGATCATCAATCTTCACCAAGACGTGACTTTGGTCACTTGATTGACAGTCACGGCACCCGAGGGTCTTGTGAGATGTTTACGTTTACGAGTGTCTGTGTACTAGGGTTGTACGGTATACCGGCACTGGTATAGTATCGCGGTACTAATGAATCGAAAACGGTACTATACTCTGTTTGAAAAGTACCGGTTCCCGGGCATGACGGCGCGTCGACACGTGGTGACATTGCTGGTTTTGCAGAGCAGAGGAGCGTGTTCGGCAGCGCTCACACACAGAGTACTTACAAGCAGACACAGTGTGTAGACAGAAAAGGGAGAATGGACGCATTTTGGTGTAAAAACTAAAGGTAAAGGTGAAGTTATAACACTGAAACAGTGTTGTATATATTCTAAATCACTAATCCTCGCATCCATGGCGAGAAAGTAAGTTTCGTACACGTATCATTATCACTGGAGGACGAGGAAAAGCTAAACATGCTTCACTACACACTGTAGGAGGATACAATAACTAACCACTAACAGCAAGCTAGCACCCTGAATGTAAACAAATTGGTGGATCTACACTTGACACCCACTGTAATGATACCAAGTACAATAGCATATCTAGTCATATTACTATGCCATCCATCCATTTTCTACCGCTTATTCCCTTCGGGGTCGCGGGGGGTGCTGGAGCCTATCTCAGCTACAATTGGGCGGAAGGCGGGGTACACCCTGGACAAGTCGCCACCTCATCGCAGGGCCAACACAGATAGACAGACAACATTCACACACTAGGGACCATTTAGTGTTGCCAATCAACCTATCCCCAGGTGCATGTCTTTGGAGGTGGGAGGGGCCTATCACCAAGTGCATGTCTTTGGAGGTGGGAGGAGCCTATCCCCAGGTGCATGTCTTTGGAGGTGGGAGGGGCCTATCACCAAGTGCATGTCTTTGGAGGTGGGAGGAGCCTATCCCCAGGTGCATGTCTTTGGAGGTGGGAGGGGCCTATCCCCAGGTGCATGTCTTTGGAGGTGGGAGGGGCCTATCCCCAGGTGCATGTCTTTGGAGGTGGGAGGAAGCCGGAGTACCCGGAGGGAACCCACGCAGTCACGGGGAGGACATGCAAACTCCACACACAAAGATCCCGAGGCCGGGATTGAACTCACGACTACTCAGGACCTTCGTATTGTGAGGCAGACGCACTAACCCCTCTTCCACCGTGCTGCCCCATATTACTATGATTACATCGTTATTTTTTGTCATCACAAAATCTTTTGTCCTTTTTTTATCATTTATATTTTGTTTATTAACTCAGTAAATACGTCCCTGGACACACGAGGACTTTGAATATGACCAATGTATGATCCTGTAACTACTTGGCATCGGATCCATACCTAAATGTGTGGTATCATCCAAAACTAATGTAAAGTATCAAAGAAGAGAAGAATAAGTGATTATTACATTTTAACAGAAGTGTAGATAGAACATGTTGAAACGGAAAATAAACTGATATTAACAGTAAATGAACAAATTGATTAATATTACATTTTTACAGCTTGTCCTTCATAATGTGTACAAAATAACAGAATGATAAATGACACAATATGTTACTGCATACGTCAGCAGACTAATTAGGAGTCTTTGTTTGTTTACTTACTACTAAAAGACAAGTTGTCTAGTATGTTCACTATTTTATTTAAGGACTAAATGACAATAATAAACATATGTTTCATGTACACTAAGATTTTTTGTTCAAATAAAGGCAATAATGCATTTTTTTTGTGGTCCCCTTTATTTAGAAAAGCAGCGAAAAGTATTGAAATACATTTTGGTACCGGTACTAAAATATTGGTATTGGGACAACACTACTGTGTTAGTATTATTAAAGTACAAAGGCATTATTTTGGCATTGTTTCAGTTTCACAATTCCCCAGTGAGTTCACCAAAACGTCACGGTGGAGTTATTAGCGGATTGGAGAGCTGGCTTTTGCATTACGGTCCATGACTTCTGTTTTGTTTGATCAGCCATTTTACTGCCTACTATTTGGAAACAATTAAGATATGTAAATAAACATTTACAAAATATTTCTGTGTAAATAACTCATTTCACAGCGTATATATCTGCGATTTATAATCCAGTGCGGCTAACTTCTTTTTGGGGGTTTTTTTCTAAATTTTTGTGGGTGCGGCGTATATATTGGTGCGCTCTATAAATACTATACTCACAAACAATCATTGTGTGAATGCTCCAAAACATTCACACATTTGGTTTTCTACACCAAAATTCATCTATTTTTTATTCAACTTCAACTTATTCTTCTCCAGATTTTGGCACGCTCTACTTTCCACATTTTTGACCCGATTCAAAGCGTTCCAACTTCAAACTGTTCAGCCTATTTGGGAATCGCGGGCTTCCCCTTGACAAATTTTTAAAAATCCCAGATTTCCCATAATTCCAGTTTTTCCGGGACATTTTTCCCATTTAAAATGAATTGGCCATTTTTCAAACTTCCACCATTTCCACATTTTTCACCCCATTCAAATCGTTCCAACTTCAAACTATTCAGCCTATTCGGAAATCGCGGGCTTTCCCATGACAAATTCTAAAAAATCCCAGACTTCCCAGAATTCCAGTTTTTCCATGACATTTTTCCCATTCAAAATGAATTGGCCATTTTTCAAACTTTTACCATTTCCACACTTTTCAACCGATTCAAACCATTCCAAGTTCCAAAAAAATTCCAGGATTTTCCAGAATTCCTGCTTTTCCAAAGCCCTATTTCCAGCCTTTTTTCTGGCGACTACTCTTCCACATTTTTCAACCCACTTCAACCGTTCCACCGTCAAAACATTCCTCTTAATCAGGACAAAAAGCAAAGTTGTTTTTTTAACTGGTAAAATTCCCGGCTTTCCCGAAATTCCATAATACCATTTCTCATTTCAACATGGTACTACTTCAACATTTCTCCACCGATTTGAAAATGGTCAACACCAACCATTTCAACTCATTCAGACCATTCAAGTTTTTTACTATTTTTACCAAGTGTGGAAATGGTTGCCACAATACTCAGACCGCTCTGGCTGCAGTGCCCTCTGCTGGTTGTTCAGGGGGAGTGTGTAGGACACATGTATTTGTGCATCTGGTTTGTGGTAGGAATGTCTCATCGACACAAAAGCAAAAAAGCGATCCACATATGCAAATTCAATACAAATACAAAATCAAGCATATTTATATTCAAATCTCAAAAATATATATACAAATACACGTTTATTTACACAAATTCTTGATTTATTTGTATGTCACATTTTTATATTTATAAATTTTATTTGTAAATATTTTCAAATCTCAAAAATATATTTACAAATATGCGTTTTTTTATAAAAATTCTTGATTTATTTGTATGTCACATTTTTATATTTATAAATTTTATTTGTATATATTTTCGAATCTCAAAAATAGATTTACAAATATGTGTTTATTTATGCAAATTATTTATTTATGCAAATTATGTATTTATGCTAATTATTTCACATTTGTATATGTATTAATATATGCATATGTATTAATATCATATTGATATGCACTACCGTTCAAAAGTTTGGGGTCACATTGAAATGTCCTTATTTTTGAAGGAAAAGCACTGTACTTTTCAATGAAGATAACTTTAAACTATTTCTAACTTTAAAGAAATACACTCTATACATTGCTAATGTGGTAAATGACTATTCTAGCTGCAAATGTCGG
Organism: Entelurus aequoreus; assembly: GCF_033978785.1. Lineage (NCBI taxonomy): Eukaryota > Metazoa > Chordata > Actinopteri > Syngnathiformes > Syngnathidae > Entelurus > Entelurus aequoreus. The sequence goes on along the minus strand of NC_084757.1, from coordinate 3,958,750 downwards.
GTTTTTGGTGCAATATCTACATAGGTGTATAGAGGCCCATTTCCAGCAACTATCACTCCAGTGTTCTAATGGTACAATGTGTTTGCTCATTGGCTCAGAAGGCTAATTGATGATTAGAAAACCCTTGTGCAATCATGTTCACACATCTGAAAACACTTTAGCTCGTTACAGAAGCTACAAAACTGACCTTCCTTTGAGCAGATTGAGTTTCTGGAGCATCACATTTGTGGGGTCAATTAAACGCTCAAAATGGCCAGAAAAAGAGAACTTTCATCTGAAACTCGACAGTCTATTCTTGTTCTTAGAAATGAAGGCTATTCCACAAAATTGTTTGGGCGACCCCAAACTTTTGAACGGTAGTGTATATACTGTATATAAGTTGATGTGAGACAATTCTACTTCCATACTGTGGTAAATACTACAATATGTATGTGCTGTAGCTGGATCATGATGACAAACAATTTGGAAGAAGCTCTCCGTGATGGAGGAGTAGCGTTATCAGCTAATGAAGCTAACATCTGTCGGCGGCGTGAAGCCTGCGGTGGAAGCATTCATCTGTGGCGACAGAGACAGATGAGAGAGAAGCTCAGCATCCTGGACACGCCAATGGCGGGCGCCGCTTGGCCACGTTTGAATTTTCAGCAGTTTTGAGCAGCTTTGCATGGCTGACGTTGTCGTGCTGCAGCAACAACACGCTCGCCGTAGTCATTTAGCAATACGTTTGTGATGTGCACAAAGCGGGGGAAATATTGCAATATTAGACGGCGCGACACGTGCAGCACAGTCGAGAGAGGAAAGAGGACGAGGCGCCTTGTTTGGAACTCGTGAAAGCGGCTTTGTCATTTTTGACGCCGCTCGACAGCTCCCGCTTTCATATGCTAACGAGCCACTTTGTGTTTCGCGTAAATGACTCACCAGAAGAAAGCGTCAGGCGCGTCGCTTAATTCAAGGGCCAGAGGAATACAATTTTTGTTAAGCCAAAAAGAAAAACTTCCCTGACTTCCTGAAACGTTTGATGCGGTTTCCTTCATATGGCGCCAAAGTTATCTCAGGGCGCAGGTCCAGAACCACACTTCTTACACTTCCAAGAAAACCAACGTGAAAGACTCACGTTAGGAAAGAACCTGGGCTCTGTGTAATAATAGTGGATATGTAAGGATGCTACCAGGCCTCAAATTTCTACTTTTTAAGGTCAAGGCAAGTGTTGCTTTAAAGGAGAGCTCATATTTTAGGGCACCAAGACAAACATTATTTTCTTTCAAGGCAGGGGCTCCAAAGCATGCATGCATGCACGCACACACCCACACACACACACACACTACAAGTTTGGACATACCTTCTCCTCATTTTTTCTTTATTTTCATGACTATTTACATTGTAGATTGTCACATCAAAACTATGAATGAACACATGTGGAGTTATGTACTAAAGGTGAAATAACTGAAAACATGTTTTATATTCTAGTTTCTTCAAAATAGCCACCCTTTGCTCTGATTACTGCTTTGCACACTCTTGGCATTCTCTCCAAAGAAAGAAAACGCATTGAATGAGAAGGTGTGTCCAAACTTTTGGCCTGTACTGTATATAATGCGGAGTACCACAGGGATCAATACTAGGACCAAAGTTGTTCAAGCTCCATATACAGGGGCACTGAAAAGGGGGGGTAAAGGAGACGGATTCTAGGGGCCCATGATGGAGGGGGGCCCAGAGAGGCCCCTAATGATGATGAAATTATAATACAGGGGGCCCTGTAAAGATTCTTTGCATGGGGCCCAAAATCCCTAGTGGCGCCCCTGTCCATAGAAAAGGACTTTTGTAAAGTTACAAAGTACTGAAAGTTAGTCATATTTGCAGACGACACGACTGCGTTTTGTTCGAGAGAGAACACACAGAAGCTAATACAAATTTGTTAAAGTGATGGGTTGACAAAAACAGAATCTCAGTAAAACTAAAATAATGCTTTAAGGCAGGGGGTCCCCAAACTTCTTGACTCGGGGGCAGCATTGGGTTAAAAAATTCTACATATACAATTCTACTTCCATACTGTGGTAAATTAGTGTTTTACATATATATATATATATATATTAGGGCTGCAACTAACGATTAATTTGATAATCGATTAATCTGTCGATTATTACTTCGATTAATCGATTAATAATCGGATAAAAGAGACAAACTACATTTCTATCCTTTCCAGTATTTTATTGGAAAAAAACTGCATAATGGCACCATACTTATTTTGATTATTGTTTCTCAGCTGTTTGTACATGTTGTAGTTTATAAATAAAGGTTTATTTAAATAAATAAATAAAAAATAAAAATAAATTTAAAAAAATAAATAAATAAATAAATAAAGCCTCTGCGCATGTGCATAGCATAGATCCAACGAATCGATGACTAAATTAATCGGCAACTATTTTTATAATCGATTTGAATCGATTTAATCGATTAGTTGTTGCAGCCCTAATATATATATATATATATATATATATATATTGCATACAATTCTACTTCCATACTGTGGTAAATTAGGGTTTTATATATATCTATATATCTATATATATATATATATATATAGATATATATATATATATCTATATATATATATCTATATATATATATAGATATATATATAGATACATATATATGTGTAAAACCCTAATTTACCACAGTATGGAAGTAGAATTGTCTCACATCAACTTATATATATCAATATGATATTAATACATATGCATATATTAATAAATATACACATACAAATACAAATGTGATATACAAATAAATAAATAATTTCTATTAAAAAAAACGTATTTGTAAATATATTTTTGAGATTTGAAAATATATACAAATAAAATGTATAAATATAAAAATGTGACATTCAACTAAATCAAGAATTTGTATAAATAAACGTGTTTTTGTCAATATATTTTTGAGATTTGAATATAAATATGCTTGATTTTGTATTTAACTGTTTTTTTTAATTCATTATTAATATAAAGTTGTCAGCTTTTTGTCATTTCATGATGCCTTTATCACTATTTTTTGATTAATTTTGATAGAGGTAGGTATTTTGTTTAATTATTATTTTTTTTAAGTTATGTACATTTCTATGTACATGTAGATGCTGTATCAGAACAGATCCATTAAGAGTTTGAGCGGAGATATGTCGTATAGGAATTAACTATAGACACATTAACAAAAATGATGTGTCACATGAATGGTAATACTTTTGTGATGTAATGTAAAAAAACAACAACATGGCGTTTACTTTTTGATGTCAAAATAAAACACAAAACAGTTTTGCTAATGAGGATGAAGTCTAATAAACAAGCTTTGTTCTTCTCTTAGTTCAGTGCAACGGTTTGGCCAACAACAACAACAAAAACAGAAGTGACACCTCTCACATCGAATACACAATCTTCACAGCCTGTTCAATTCGATGAGATGACAAAACATTATAGCTAGTATTGATGTTATTTGAACACTGATAGAGTTTGCAGTTAAATAAAGGAGGAGTGAACATCCCAGTAAAGAAACTAAAGACTTTATGAACAAGTTGTGACAACGTTCACGACACATCGCCTGCTGCATGTTTCCTCACCTCATTAACTCTCAGTCACAGCTGATGAACGCTGTATTGAGAAAATAAAAGTAACACCAACTATTTTTTTCCTCCTTCGCTGTCTACTTTTAGTGTGGGGACAAGTGTCTCCAATATTGTCCACACCTGTCTCCATCTAAACACAGCAGTGCGCTCTTAAACGCACGGCGGTAAGCGAGGGAAAATGACGTTAAACCAAGCGCTTGGCTCCGTTTACTCCGAGGGGAAATCTCCGGAGCAAAGTCCGTGTTTTTAGTCTGCCATGATTATCAAGCCAAACGACGCTGGTGCGCATGTGTCTGACTTCCTGTTGCCTAAAATGCATTAATAAATGACGGCGTTTCGGTCATTAAAAAATTAGACCGTATTACTAATGTTTTATCATGAATTATCATAATACCGTTTACTGTTACATCCCTCGTCCATTAACAAGTAAAAAGGCAAGGGTGGTCACGGCATGTTCTTGCCCCAGTTGTTGGTCAATTTTTAGGGCATTACAGCAAATCACGAGGGCGTTTGCGGCTTTTGCCGCAGTTAAATTCGAGCCCTGGTTTTATGCGGCCCATTTCGATACCAATCATCCATGACTGAGATACATACCAATACTGATACCAATCACCAGTGACGGGCAAGCTACTTGGAAAATGTAGTGAGCTCCGCTACAAGTTACTCTCGATTAAATGTAGCTAAGCTACAGGGGAAGCTATCCTTGGAGGATTGTTAAGAATAACAAACATATGTGTGCTTGTCTTACATAAGGCACACATCAATAACTTAAAACATTGATAGCAAAATCCATAAAATCCCAAGTCACAAACCGATGGAACTGAAGAATAATAAGCCTAAAAAAATTGCAACTTGTGCCGCAAATTCAGCCATTTTGGCCTCGGCAATCCCAAATCGTGGAGGGACCGAATCATCCTCAATCATCAACCGCTAACCGGGTGACGTTGACCCGTGCAGACAGAACCACTAAGGGTTTAGTACAGAACTGCCCATTACGTGGATGGCGAACTAGCAGTCCATCGCCAGCCAGGCATTAAAAGAATAGACCTAAAAATGATGGATCATCAATCTTCTCACCAAGACGTCACTTTGGTCACTTGATTGACATTCACGGCACCCGAGGGTCTTGTGAGATGACGCTGGCTGCTGCCAGATCATTATTAAGAAAAAATGACCGACAGGAAGGCCAGAAACACTTTTTATTTCAACAGACTGTCACGGCACAAGCGCATGCCGCTCCGCATTCCTCAGTGCACTCTGTTATGTGCTCCGCGGAGCGCGGCTCAGGACACGCCCACGGGCGCTCATATCCTGCAGCAATCTGCACACCTGAAGCTGATGAAATGTCGCGCTTCTTAGGCCAGTGCAAACCTGCGTTCAGGGCCAGAACGTAGCGACCTGTTCCCGTACAGTAAGTCGACATCTCTAGCTCTATGCTCATTCTCTCTCTGTGTTTTCCACTCCTCCGTGTTCATTTGTCTCGTGTTCCCGTGTCGTTCCAGCAGCATTCCTCCGTCCCCTGATTACGAGCAGTGTGTCTCGTCTACCCCGTATTCCCCCTCTGGTTCCCTGGCTGCCCCTTTTGGATCTCGACCTTCCCGCCTGGACACGGACTTTTGACACCTTGCTGTTGCTCCTGACCTCCTGCCTGTCCCTGGATCTCCGAGCTTGCCTTGCCCCTCTTGGACTTCCGCACCTCGCTCAACACTCCCGGTAACACTCAACATATAGTCACTACACATAGTCGCACACATACACAATTTAGGTCAGTTTCACGCTTTATAATTGGGTTGAGTTTTGTCTTGCCCTGATGTGGGATCTGAGCCGAGGATGTCGTTGTGTCTTGTGCAGCCCTTTGAGACACTCGTGATTTAGGGCTGTATAAGTAAACATTGATTGATTGATAATTCAACTTAAGGTGAAAAAAATATATATATATATATATATATATATATATTTTTTTTTTTTTTTATTTAAAAAAAAAATATATATATATATATCATACTTGCCAACCCTCCCGGTTTTACCGGGAGACTCCCGGAATTCAGCGCCTCTCCCGATAACCTCCCGGAAGAAATTTTCTTCCGATAAACTCCCGGAATTCAGCCGGAGCTGGAGGCCACGCCCCCTCCAGCTCAATGCGGACCTGAGCGGGGACAGCGGCGACAGTCTGTTTTCACGTCCGCTTTCCCACGATATAAACAGCGTGCCTGCCCAATCACGTTATAACTGTAGAATGATCAAGGGCGAGTTCTTGGTTTCTTATGTGGGTTTATTGTTAGGCAGTTTCATTAACGTCCTCCCAGCGCGGTGACAACACACAACAACAGCAGTCACGTTTTCGCCTACCGTAAAGCAGTTCGTCTGCCGTAAACAGCAATGTTGTGACACTCTTAAACAGGACAACACTGCCATCTACTGGATAGCCTCCGGGACACTGAAATTCAAGTATTTCTTTTATTTATATGTATAATAAAATAGATATATATATATATATATTTAGCTAGAATTCACTGAAAGTCAAGTATTTCATACACACATATATATATATATATATATATATATATATATGAAATATATATGAAATACTCGAGTTGGTGAATTCTAGCTGTAAATATACTCCTCCCCTCTTAACCACACCCCCCGCCCCAACCACCACACCCCCGCCCCGCCCCCCTCCCCCGACCACGCCCCAACTCCCCCCCCCCCCCCCCCCCCCCCCGGAATCGGAGGTCTCAAGGTTGGCAAGTATGATATATATATATATATATTTTAATTATTTTTTTTTTTTTTTTAAAGAAAAGAAAAAATATATATATATATATATATATATATATATATATATATATATATATATATGTATATATATATATATATATATATATTTTTTTTTTTTTTTTTAATTTATTTATTTATAAAAAAAATTCATCTGAAGTTGAATTAGATCCCTGACATCACATGGACAAAGATAAGACCTTCTGGAGGAAAGTTCTGTGGTCAGATGAAACAAAAACTGCATAAAAGCAGCAAACTTCATGAATGTTTTTTGTGACCAACAAGTATCTGCTCCAATCACTCTATCACAAAAAAATAAGAGTTGTAGAAATGATTGGAAACTCAAGACAGCCATGACATGATGTTCTTTACACGTGTATGTACACTTTTGACCACGACTGTATACAAATAAATAGAGCTAAATGACGTCCCTGCATCCGTGCAGTCTCCTTCTTCCCCCTGTACCGTAACACAGACTCTAAAGACCGACCGCACAGTTCCTGTCTTCACAATAAAAGCCCTGCTTCATCCTGCCTGCACTAACAAAATAAAGAGTCTCATAAAGCTAGAAAGCTACGGAGTTTGCCGCAATGTATTTCTTGTAAAGTGTATAAAAAGGAGTAAACTTTCATGTGGTATTGGACAGAAAGGAGGACTTTTTTTCTCCTCCATTGTAAAATGTGGAGGTTATCATCACTACTGTCTGATTCCAATCAATGCAAGTCATCACAATCATACCAACTTATATTCTTGTCTTCATGGAAGAAACATGCTTGTATTATCATTAAACACCTTTAACTTGTTGACACCTCTTTCATAAATAAATCAATATAAATGCCATATATGAATGAGGTAGATCCCCTCCACTTGGTACATTGAAAAGTAGCTGGCCTGCAGAAAAATGGTTCAGTAGATGACGCACATGAGTCGTACAAAGACAACGCAGTGACTACTGTCAGTCGACTCCATCGTGTCGACAAGATCCACGTGATGCGTCAAAGCTCTGAAGTATCGCACGCCATCCGTGTTGCTGTCAAACAATGTTGCGAGGTGTGTGCGTGTATGCGTGTTTCTGCTTCCTTCCTATGTGCGCCTTTGTGTGTTTTTTTGCCTACTTAAATATTTGTGCGGATAAGCATAGAGCCGACAGGCCTACGGAGGCTCAAACATCCTTCTGCTGTCAAAAAACACGCCAGCTGAGCTCACACGCTGTGTTTGACTGAGCTTTTCTACTCGCTGCGGAGTTCAAAGCACACACACACACACACACACGCACGCACGTGCACAGACGCGCGCGAATATGTTCATGCGGTACGTTTGAACATTTGCCAGTGTGTGTGGGAACATGAATGACGGGCTACCGTAGAGCGTGGGTGTACCTAATGTTGTGGTTCGTGAGGGGCTGATGAAATACACAAGGGGGCGGGTCAATACTGTGAACTGATCGCCTGTCAATCACAGGACTGACACGTGCACAATTGCGTAAGTAGTAACTACAGGGTTCCCCACACATTCATTTATTTGTGGCGGCCCGCCACGAAAGAATTAGGTCCGCCACAAATAAAAAATTTAAAAAAAATAATAATAAATTTAAAAAAATCATATAGGCAAATCATATAGTTGATGTAGATGCCCATATCGGCTGTTCACATTTACTTTACAAAAGAGAAGTGTAGGATACTTCTCTTGTTGCCTTATTTGTATTTGACTTTATTAAATGTATTTATATTAGAAACACAACATGTGTATATAACAAAGGGTGCAAAGTCTGCAGGCAGTAGGAAACACATGGTTAAGTGTAGGGAGTAAAACTGATGGCAGTCTAAAGTTCAAGATTTTTGGAGCTCTTTGTTCAGTGGATCAGATGTTTGATGAAGCTCTGTGTCTATCTACCACCACTACTGTTTTCTGTTTATTTGTTACTGACTGTGGCAGGACACCTCTGCCTCTGTTTCACTTTATGTTGCTGGTAAATAATATGGTTGTAGTAGTAGGCTAAAGTTAAATTATTTAGTATGCACTAATTAAAGGGGCAGAGCTTTGAGACCTTTTAGCTTTTATATTTTATAAGATATATTTTTTGTAAGAACCACAATTAATAAATATATTTCAGTGAATAACTTATTGTTCAAATCTGTATATAAATATGTACATAAAGTGTTGTAATTATATTGTAAAATGGATGGATGGACGTTTAAAACAAAACTCTTATTATTAATTAGTAAGTATACATTTTTTTAGCCTTTTTGGAGAAAATCAAATCATTGTAGTAAATTATGCAAATTGCTCGATGGTGTCATGGTGACCACGCCCCCACCGCCACAGGTATCTTGGCAGTTTATGGGAAACACTGAACTAAGTCTGTGAAGCTTTCGGTGACGTAGCAAGAGCGTAGAATCAGTGACCGAGACCTCGGTCTCAAGCCCCCCCAGAAAACCACAAATCTTCCCATTGCCGCCCAATTTCGGTTTTGGTCTACCCGTCTCCAGTCGCCAAATCGGGAAAGTTGCTACCCCTGCAGTCTTAGAGGAATATTTTCCAAACCTTTGAGCAAAATGGAACGTCTTAAAAATGACTAGCTTTGGCGCAAACACACTGTCTTATCTATGCAAGCACACACACATTATTCTTTATGGGTGCGGGAAGCTCGGCACACATGTCGAGTTAACTTTCAGTTTCGATCCCCGCCAAGGCACGGCAGCCAAAGTAGACAAAAGCTTGTGAGTAGGGCGTCCATTTTTGAGATTGTTCCGGACTTTAGACGGCTCAGTCCTCTCCAGTGCTGGTATTGCTATTGTTTGTACCGACTGTTTTGTGTGGAATAAATTGGTACATTTCAATTCTACTGACCTCTAAACATTTCAGAAGGCCTTGCCAGCAGGCACAAGACATTGAAACAACGCTGAGAACTTGTTGAATAAGGTCCTGACGTCCAGCAACTCAAACTTACCCTTGGAACAACGTGCTTTTTGAAGACGTTTACTCAATGTTGGGTTGTGACGTTGATTTGACCATTGATTTATGGTCATTTCCAACCAATATTTTACAACACAAATACAACGTTGAAACAACATGCTTTTTGACAACCGTTAATCAATGTTGGGTTCTGACATCGATTTGACCATGGAATTATGGTCATTTTCCAACCTCTACAACACAAATACAAGGTTGAAACAACATGCTTTTTGATGACGTTTAATCAATGTTGGGTTCTAACTAGGGATGCCCCGATCCAGGTTTTTGCACTTCCGATCCGATACCGATGTTGTTTTTGCACTTCCGATCCGATACCGATACTGGCCTTATTTGAGCATGTATTAAAGTTTAAAGTTATTTAGCCTACTTAGTTGTCAGATTCATGTTGAAAAGGGTTTTAGTACTCTTGATAACAACTAGCCAGCTGAATTAGGTGAGTTTGAATAATACACAATGGAGATGTTGACGTGCAGAGTTTCAAGCACTCTTCATTTTCTAGCAGGGGACTTTTCAAACGATGCTACATATTAGCAGTAATGCTACTTTTTATAGCAACGCTTTTGCCCCACACTTGACAAATGACGGTTGTCTGTTCGACATATTCCCACTTGAAGCCAAACCACCGCCAGACGATGGACCCCCTGCTGTTTTTCTTGGGAATTAATTCATTCTTCCTTCATTATTACAGCTCACACGGCTACGCTAGCATCACAGCTAACGTTAGCCATGCTGCTACCTCTCTGCTGGGAGAGGGCGTATACGTATGTGACGTATGACGTGACGTGTGTAAGAAGGTGTGGCTTGCTGTCTGTGAGAAGGAGACACAAGAAGGAGTGGGAAGAGCCTGTCGTGTAATGCCAGCAGCTAAAAGCAACTGCGTGAGAACGTATACTCCAATATCACCATATAGTCATTTTCTATATCGCACAGAGACAGCTGACATTTTTACCGGTAACTTTTAATTCACATGGCCATCTTAACGGTTAGGACACAGACCTGTGGATGTGTTGAAGGTGTGCTGGAAAATGCGGAACGGAAATTAGGGAGCAGCAGAAAAGTGGAATGTATTATTTAAATCTGTGCGTTGGAAAACACGGAACAGAATATTTATAAAAACTGGATCTGAATCGGCATTTACCCATGCCTTGCCGATACGCATTTTTTGGCAAATATCGGCGGCCGATCCGATCCAAATATCGGATCGGGACATCCCTAGTTCTAACATTATTATGACCGTTGAAATTTGGTAATTTCCCAACCAATATTCTACAACACAAATACAACGTTGAAACAACATGCTTTTTGACAACGGTTAATCAATGTTGGGTTCTGACATCGATTTGACCACGGAATTATGGTCATTTCCCAACCACTATTCTACAACACCAATACAACGTTGAAACAACATGCTTTTTGACAACGTTTAATCAAAGTCAGGTTGTGACGTTGATTTGACCGTTGAATTTTGGTCATTTCCCAACCAATATTTTACAACACAAATACAACGTTGAAACAACATGCTTTTTGACAACAGTTAATCAATGTCAGGATGTCCACTACTTGCTGTACATATCCTACCAAGTCAGACCTACACTGTTTCAATGTCCATTTCTCTGTTCTCAATTGTTGATGACTGAAGTGATGATAACAACCAAACCTAACCCCCCCCCCTCCACATCCCACACCCCAGATTGTAAATAATGTAAATAATTCAATGTATATACTCTGATGATTATCTTGTGTGATGACTGTATTATGATGATAGTATATATCTGATAGTGTATATCTGTATCATGAATCAATGAAAATGGACCCCAACTTAAACAAGTTGAAAAACTTATTGGGGTGTTACCATTTAGTGGTCAATTGTATGGAATATGTACTTCACTGTGCAATCTACTAATAAAAGTTTCAATCAATCAATCAATCAATGACGTTGATTTGACCATTGAATTTTGGTAATTTCCCAACCAATATTTTACAACAAAAATACAAAGTTAAAACAACATGCTTTTTGAAGTACATGTCAAACGACTTCCTTAACGTAAATGACCGCCATAACCACAACACCAGGGGGAGCTCCACTAACCACGTTAAACCCAGATTCCGAACTAACAAAGGTCTTAACTCATTCTCTTTCTATGCCACATCAATGTGGAATGCGCTCCCAACAGGTATAAAAGAAAGGGCATCTCTATCCTCCTTCAAAACCGCAATAAAAGTTCACCTCCAGGCAGCTACAACCCTAAACTAACACCCTCCCCGGATTGCTAATAATCAAATGTAAACAATCAAATGCAGATACTTTTTCTTTTTCTTATGCCTTCTGATCTCTCTCTCTCTCTCTCTCTCTCTCTCTCTCTCTCTCTCTCTCTCTCTCTCTCTATGTCCACTACTTGATGTCCATACCCCCCCCCCCCTCCACACCCCTGATTGTAAATAATGTAAATAATTCAATGTGATTATCTTGTGTGATGACTGTATTATGATGATAGTATATATGATAGTATATATCTGTATCATGAATCAATTTAAGTGGACCCCGACTTAAACAAGTTGAAAAACTTATTCGGGTGTTACCATTTAGTGGTCAATTGTACGGAATATGTACTTCACTGTGCAACCTACTAATAAAAGTCTCAATCAATCAATCAATTGACAACCGTTAATCAATGTTGGGTTCTGATGTTGATTTGACCGTGGAATTGTAGTCATTACCCAACCAATATTTTACAACACAAATACAAGGTTGAAACAACATGCTTTTTGACAACAATTAATCAATGTCAGGTTGTGACGTTGATTTGACCATTGAATTTTGGTCATTTCCCAACCAATATTTTACAACACAAATACAAGGTTGAAACAACATGCTTTTTGACAACCGTTAATCAATGTTGGGTTCTGATGTTGATTTGACCGTGGAATTATGGTCATTTCCCAACCAATATTTTACAACACAAATACATCGTTGAAACAACATGCTTTTTGGTGACGTTTATCCAATGGTAGCTTGTAACGTTGTCTTGATCATCGAAATTTGGTCATTTCCCAACCAACAACGCGGATCCAACGTCGTCTCAGTTTACAAATACAACTATTTTGCAACGCTGTTCCGAAGTCAGTTTGAAAGGACACGTACGTATAATCAATGTTGCTTAATGTCTTGTGTCTGCTGGGTTAGAACTGAAGAATCTGGGAAGTGTACCAACAGCAGAAACATCTGCTGGAAACACTCACTTGACCAATGGTTGTGCAGACTGGATTGACAATGAAGCGTTCACCTGAATAGTTTGTGTTTACTAAACACTTTCTAAACTTTCTAACAAAACGATGGCATGTCAGTGAGTTGTATTTGAAAACGTCTGTAATCCATGGTGTCGTTTGTTGCTGGGAGCGCGAGGACGTGCTTCTAAGCAGAGGAAGCATCCAATAAGTCCAATCAGCCGCTCGGCTGAGTATTCTGAGAACGGTCTGTCACCCGAGTGTCGGCCGTCCTCACCGCGACGGATGCAGGGACACGACTGGCGTCCTCATCCATATTGATGACGAGCGGCGGCGCTCAGCGACACCGGAGCCTGCGGTTTGGTTGCAGCGGGAAGCGCTTGTTCCGGTAATCTCATCCCGTTTGGGTCACATTGATGTTTGCCTTTGTCGCTCTCCTTCTCACTTTGGTCACCATTTCTTTTTCTTAGAACCTGATCTTCATTCATCTGTCAAGACTTTGGACTCCAATGAAACTTTTGTCTACATCTCTGTCTCAAGCTTTTTCTGTCCTTGGACCTTGCAAATGTCCTTTATTCTGCGTTTGTAAATACAATGGCTGAGAATGGACATTTCTATGTAGGACAGCAGCATTTTGGAGGGTTCAGTATTTGAAAACCGTCCTCAAAGAGGAGGTTTTGGAAAAAGATTGCAGAACAAGGTGTATTCAAAGTAAGTTGCTGCAAAAAATAAAATAAATAAATAAAATGTTGTGCATAAAAGTGAATAACACTTGCTGTACATAATATTCGGTGTACCGTGTTCACCATCTCTTAACTTTAGGCTTCTTAAGCCAGTGCAAACCTACGTTCCGGGACAGAACGTAGTTACCTGTTCCGTACAGTAAGCCGTAACTGTCTAGCTCCATGTGCATTCTCCCTCTCCGTGTTTCCCCACCTCTGTGCTCATTGTGTGTTGTCCTGTGTCGTGTTCCAGCAGCATTCCTCCGTTCCCGCGTCACGAGCCGTGTGTCTCGACTCCCCGTATTCCCTCTGGTTCCCCGGCTGCCTCGTGGATCTATTGTGACCAAACAGCTCAATTTTTGTTTTATGAACAAAGATAAGTGAAGTGAAGTGAAGTGAATTACATTTACATAGCGCTTTTTCTCAAGTGACTCAAAGCGCTTTACATTGTGAAACCCAATATCTAAGTTACATTTAAACCAGTGTGGGTGGCACTGGGAGCAGGTGGGTAAAGTGTCTTGCCCAAGGACACAACGGCAGTGACTAGGATGGCGGAAGCGGGGATCGAACCTGCAACCCTCAAGTTGCTGGCACGGCCGCTCTACCAACCGAGCTATACCGCATATATATATAAGACATTCTGGAGGAAAGTTCTGTGGTCAGATGAAACAAAAATGGAGCTGTTTGGCCACAATACCCAGCAATATGTTTGGAGGAAAAAAGGTGAGGCCTTTAATCCCAGGAACACCAATTCCTACCATCAAGCAGGGTGGTGGTAGTATTATGCTCTGGGCCTGTTTTGCTGCCAATGGAACTGCTGCTTTACAGAGAGTAAATGGGACAATGAAAAAGGAGGATTACCTCCAAATTCTTCAGGACAAGCTAAAATCATCAGCCCGGAGGTTGGGTCTTGGGCGCAGTTGGGTGTTCCAACAGGACAATGACCCCAAACACACATCAAAAGTAGTAAAGGAATGGCCGAATCAGGCTAGAATGAAGGTTTCAGAATGGCCTTCCCAAAGTCCTGACTTACACGTGTGGACAATGCTGAAGAAACAAGTCCATGTCAGAAAAGCAACACATTTAGCTGAACTGCAGCAATTTTGTGGTCAAAAATTCAAGCAGAAGCTTGTGGATGGCTACCAAAAGCGCCTTATTGCAGGTAAACTTGCCAAGGGACATGTAAGCAAATATTAACATTGCTGTATGTATACTTTTGACCCAGCACATTTGCTCACATTATCAGTAGACCCATAATAAATTCATAAAAGAAGCAAACTTCATGTATGTTTTTTGTGACCAACAAGTATGTGCTCCAATCACTACATCACACAAAAATAAGAGTTGTAGAAATGATTGGAAACTCAAAACCGCCATGACATGATGTTCTTTACAAGTGTATGTACACTTTTGACCAGGACTGTATGTTAATAAATAGAGCTAACTACGTCCCTGCATTCTGTGCCGTCTTCTTCTTCCCCCTGTACCGTAACAGGGTAAGCACAACCAGATTTATACGGTACATTAGGTGCACCGGGTAATAAGGCACTAAAGGATTTTAAAGGCCTACTGAAAGGCCTACTGAAATGAATTTTTTTTATTTAAACGGGGATAGCAGATCTATTCTATGTGTCATACTTGATCATTTCGCGATATTGCCATATTTTTGCTGAAAGGATTTAGTATAGAACAACGACGATAAAGATTGCAACTTTTGGTATCTGATAAAAAAAAGGCTTGCACCTACCGGAAGTAGCGTGACATAGTCAGTTGAACATATACGCAAAGTTCCCTATTGTTTACAATGATGGCCGCATGAAGTGAGAGAAATTCGGACCGAGAAAGCGACAATTTCCCCATTAATTTGAGCGAGGATGAAAGATTTGTGGATGAGTAAAGTGCAAGTGAAGGACTAGTGGGGAGTTGAAGCTATTCAGATAGGGAAGATGCTGTGAGAGCCGGGGGTGACCTGATATTCAGCTGGGAATGACTACAACAGTAAATAAACACAAGACATATATATACTCTATTAGCCACAACACAACCAGGCTTATATTTAATATGCCACAAATTAATCCTGCATAAAAACACCTGCGTGTTTGTTATGCTAGCTCCTAGCTCCTCTGCTAGCTCCTAGCTCCATAGAACACGCCAATACAATTCAAACACCTGATCAACACACACAATCACTCAGCCCAAAAGACCGTTTACCTAACCCAAGGTTCATAAAGCTTATATATTTTTAAAAAGTTACGTACGTGACGCGCACATACGGTCAAGTTATCGAATGTTTAGCAGCCAAGGCTGCATACTCACGGTACCTGATATTCAGCTGGGAATGACTACAACAGTAAATAAACACAAGACATATATATACTCTATTAGCCACAACACAACCAGGCTTATATTTAATATGCCACAAATTAATCCTGCATAATAACACCTGCGTGTTTGTTATGCTAGCTCCTAGCTCCTCTGCTAGCTCCTAGCTCCATAGAACACGCCAATACAATTCAAACACCTGATCAACACACACAATCACTCAGCCCAAAAGACCGTTCACCTAACCCAAGGTTCATAAAGCTTATATATTTTTAAAAAGTTACGTACGTGACGCGCACGTACGGTACGGTACGTGTTATGCTAGCTCCTAGCTCCTCTGCTAGCTCCTAGCTCCATAGAACACGCCAATACAATTCAAACACATGATCAACACACACAATCACTCAGCCCAAAAGACCGTTCACCTAACCCAAGGTTCATAAAGCTTATATATTTTAAAAAAGTTACGTACATACGCAAAAAAAAGCCAAAGCTGCATACTCACAGTAGCACGTCTGCGTCTTTGTCATCCAAATCAAAGTAATCCTGGTAAGAGTCTGTGTTGTCCCAGTTCCCTACAGGCGTCTGTGTATCCAAATCAAAAGTCCTCCTGGTTAGAGTCTCTGTTATCCGAGTTCTTCCATCTTGACTGCATCTTTCGGGAATGTAAACAAAGAAGCGCCGGCTGTGTACTGTTGTGGCTGACTACGTTCGAAAAATACGTCCATTTCGCACCGACAACTTTCTTCTTTGCTTGCTTGGCTTCCTTCTCCATAATGCAATGAACATGATTGAAACAGATTCACGAACACAGATGTCCAGAATACTGTGGAATTATGAAATGAAAACAGAGCTTTTTCGTATCGGCTTCAATGTGGAAGGCATACCCGTGTTCGCCGGGCTACGTCACACGCATACGTCATCCTCAGAGGCGTTTCGAACCGGAAGTTTAGCGGCAAATTTAAAATGTCACTTTATAAGTTAACCCGGCCGTATTGGCATGTGTTATAATGTTAAGATTTCATCATTGATATATAAACTATCAGACTGCGTGGTCGGTAGTAGTGGGTTTCAGTAGGCCTTTAAAGCCACTACTAGCGACCACGCAGTCTGATAGTTTATATATCAATGATGAAATCTTAACATTGCAACACATGCCAATACGGCCGGGTTAACTTATAAAGTGACATTTTAAATGTCCCGCTAAACTTCCGGCTGAAAACGTCTATGTATGATGACGTATGCGCGTGACGTCAATGGTTGAAACGGAAGTATTCGGACACCATTGAATCCAATACAAAAAGCTCTGTTTTCATCGCAAAATTCCACAGTATTCTGGACATCTGTGTTGGTGAATATTTTGCAATTTGTTTAATGAACAATGAAGACTGCAAAGAAGAAAGCTTTAGGTGGGATCGGTGTATTAGCGGCTGGCTGCAGCAACACAACCAGGAGGACTTTGACTTGGATAGCAGACGCGCTATCCGACGCTAGCCGCCGACCGCATCAATGATCGGGTGAAGTCCTTCGTCGCTCCGTCGATTGCTGGAACGCAGGTGAGCACGGGTGTTGATGAGCAGATGAGGGCTGGCTGGCGGTCCCGTTGCTATGTTAGCTTCAATGGCGTCGTTAGCAACAGCATTGTTAAGCTTCGCCAGGCTGGAAAGCATTAACCGTGTAGTTACAGGTCCATGGTTTAATAGTATTGTTGATTTTCTGTCTATCCTTCCAGTCAGGGATTTATTTCTTTTGTTTCTATCTGCAGTTAAGCCCGATGCTATCACGTTAGCTCCGTAGCTAAAGTGCTTCGCCGATGTATTGTCGTGGAGATAAAAGTCACTGTGAATGTCCATTTCGCGTTCTCGACTCTCATTTTCAAGAGGATATAGTATCCGAGGTGGTTTAAAATACAAATCCGTGATCCACAATAGAAAAAGGAGAGAGTGTGGAATCCAATGAGCCAGCTTGTACCTAAGTTACGGTCAGAGCGAAAAAAAATGCGTCCTGCACTGCACTCTAGTCCTTCACTCTCACGTTCCTCATCCACAAATCTTTCATCCTGGCTCAAATTAATGGGGTAATCGTCGCTTTCTCGGTCCGAATCGCTCTCGCTGCTGGTGTAAACAATGGGGAAATGTGAGGAGCCTTTCAACCTGCGACGTCACGCTACTTCCGGTACAGGCAAGGCTTTTTTTATCAGCGACCAAAAATTGCGAACTTTATCGTCGATGTTCTCTACTAAATCCTTTCAGCAAAAATATGGCAATATCGCGAAATGATCAAGTACGACACATAGAATGGATCTGCTATCCCCGTTTAAATACAAAAAATTCATTTCAGTGGGCCTTTAAGTGCGCCTTATAGTCTGAAAAATACGGTAAAAGGTAAATATGATGGCGACGTCTCTATTTATATCCTCGTCAACTGTGAAAACGACACAGAGTGAGATCAGCTTCAAACAAACACTTCCTGTGCGCGTCTCTCGGGGATGCAGCATCCACGAATCGGATGGCGTGCTGATTAGCGGAAAGATATTCCGGCGTAATTAGAGACGCGTGCGGTTCCTCACTCGGCAGCCGTGGCAATACGAGGGCCCAGCGCCAACGTTTTTACCTACCAATCAGCGGCCTGGCTAATATTTCCCCCGGTGGCGAGGTTCTCTGACACGCGGGTGATTGATTGCGGCGCGAGGCTGAGACGAGGCTGCTGGAGAAGTGCTAGCGGAGCCACAATAGGCGCAAAGAGGAATGAAGGAGGACATGAAAGTGTGCAGATGTTCCCACAGGCTGTGTTTCAACATGCAAAGCCACCTGCACGCCCCCGCCCCCTCATTTGCATATTTAAAGCTTTTTTTTTTTATAGACAATGGCAAGGCGCCGCACATCCGAGTCTGCCTTTTTGCATATGTTTGCCTAATTCCCAGCGGCGCCTCTTACGGATGCGCCGGCCAAGAGGAGGAAGAGGATGGCAGGGATCAGAGGGAGAGCCGGGCCGAGCGTCAATGTCGGCGGTAATTGATGTGTTTGTCGCCGCTAGCGAAGGAAATTCCGCCGCACTTGATCCCGTTTGGCTGCTCTCCAGGGGACGGCAGGTTCACACGTGCTGCGCTTCAAGGCCGCGGCGTGCGCGGCACACGCGCTACACGCTGAAGGCTCCTCCCACCGTGCGCTCATTTCCACACAAATCAGCCACTGAAGCTGCGCTCTTTAAAGTAGCACTAGAATGGAAAAACAAGTGGCCTCTGCATTGGAGCTTTTATCATACACAGTCCTGGTCAAAAGTGTACATACACGTGTAAAGAACATCATGTCATGGCTGTCTTGCGTTTCCAATCATTTCTACAACTCTTATTTTTTTGTGATAGAGTGATTGGAGCACATACTTGTTGGTCACAAAAAACATTCATGGAGTTTGCTTCTTTTATGTAGTTTTTGTTTCATCTGACCACAGAACTTTCCTCCAGAAGGTCTTATCTTTGTCCATGTGATGTCAGGGATTTAATTCAACTTCAAGTGAAGAGAAAAAAAAAAAAAATGAAAAAAATAAATAAATTTAAAAAAAAATTAAATATATATATATATATATATATATATATAATGTATATATATATACATATATATATAATGTGTATATATATATATACAGTATATATATATATATGATGTATCATGTTGCATGCATGCATGCATGTGTGATGTATCATGTTGTATGCATGCATGTGTGATGTATCATGTTGCATGCATGCATGTGTGATGTATCATGTTGCATGCATGCATGCATGTGTGATGTATCATGTTGCATGCATGCATGTGTGATGTATCATGTTGCATGAATGCATGTGTGATGTATCATGTTGCATGCGTGCATGTGTGATGTATCATGTTGCATGCATGCATGTGTGATGTATCATGTTGCATGTGTGCATGTGTGATGTATCATGTTGCATGCGTGCATGTGTGATGTATCATGTTGCATGCATGTGTGATGTATCATGTTGCATGCATGTGTGATGTATCATGTTGCATGCATGCATGTGTGATGTATCATGTTGCATGCATGCATGTGTGATGTATCATGTTGTATGCATGCATGTGTGATGTATCATGTTGTATGCATGCATGTGTGATGTATCATGTTGCATGCATGCATGTGTGATGTATCATGTTGTATGCATGTGTGTGTGATGTATCATGTTGCATGCATGCGTGTGTGATGTATCATGTTGCATGCATGCATGTGTGATGTATCAAGTTGCATGCATGCATGTGTGATGCATCATGTTGTATGCATGCATGTGTGATGTATCATGTTGCATGCATGCATGTGTGATGTATCATGTTGCATGCATGCATGTGTGATGTATCAAGTTGTATGCATGCATGTGTGATGCATCATGTTGTATGCATGCATGTGTGATGTATCATGTTGTATGCATGCATGTGTGATGTATCATGTTGCATGCATCATGTTGTATGCATGCATGTGTGATGTATCATGTTGCATGCATGCATGTGTGATGTATCATGTTGCATGCATGCATGTGTGATGTATCATGTTGCATGCATGCATGCATGTGTGATGTATCATGTTGCATGCATGCATGCATGTGTGATGTATCATGTTGCATGCGTGCATGTGTGATGTATCATGTTGAATGCATGATGTATCATGTTGTATGCATGCATGTGTGATGTATCATGTTGCATGCATGCATGTGTGATGTATCATGTTGTATGCATGCATGTGTGATGTATCAAGTTGTATGCATGCATGTGTGATGCATCATGTTGTATGCATGCATGTGTGATGTATCATGTTGTATGCATGCATGCATGTGTGATGTATCATGTTGCATGCTTGCATGTGTGATGCATCTTGTTGCATGCATGATGTATCATGTTGTATGCATGCATGTGTGATGTATCATGTTGCATGCATGCATGTGTGATGTATCATGTTGTATGCATGCATGTGTGATGTATCATGTTGCATGCATGCATGTGTGATGTATCATGTTGCATGCATGCATGCGTGATGTATCATGTTGCATGCATGCATGCGTGATGTATCATGTTGTATGCATGCATGTGTGATGTATCATGTTGTATGCATGCGTGTGTGATGTATCATGTTGCATGCATGCGTGTGTGATGTATCATGTTGCATGCATGCATGTGTGATGTATCATGTTGTATGCATGCATGTGTGAGTTATCATGTTGCATGCATGCATGTGTGATGCATCATGTTGTATGCATGCATGTGTGATGTATCATGTTGCATGCGTGCATGTGTGATGTATCATGTTGAATGCATGCATGTGTGATGTATCATGTTGCATGCATGCATGTGTGATGTATCATGTTGCATGCGTGCATGTGTGATGTATCATGTTGAATGCATGCATGTGTGATGTATCATGTTGCATGCATGCATGTGTGATGTATCATGTTGCATGCGTGCATGTGTGATGTATCATGTTGTATGCATGCATGTGTGATGTATCATGTTGTATGCATGTATGTGTGATGTATCATGTTGCATGCATGCATGTGTGATGTATCATGTTGTATGCATGCATGTGTGATGTATCATGTTGCATGCATGCATGTGTGATGTATCATGTTGTATGCATGCATGTGTGATGTATCATGTTGCATGCATGCATGTGTGATGTATCATGTTGTATGCATGCATGTGTGATGTATCATGTTGCATGCATGCATGTGTGATGTATCATGTTGTATGCATGCATGTGTGATGTATCATGTTGCATGCATGCATGTGTGATGCATCATGTTGTATGCATGCATGTGTGATGTATCATGTTGCATGCATGCATGACGTATCTTGTTGCATGCATGCATGATGTATCATGTTGTATGCATACATGTGTGATGTATCATGTTGTATGCATGCATGTGTGATGTATCACGTTGCATGCATGCATGTGTGATGTATCATGTTGTATGCATGCATGTGTGATGTATCATGTTGTATGCGTGCATGTGTGATGTATCATGTTGTATGCGTGCATGTGTGATGTATCATGTTGCATGCATGCATGTGTGATGTATCATGTTGAATGCATGCATGTGTGATGTATCATGTTGCATGCATGCATGTGTGATGTATCATGTTGCATGCGTGCATGTGTGATGTATCATGTTGTATGCATGCATGTGTGATGTATCATGTTGTATGCATGCATGTGTGATGTATCATGTTGCATGCATGCATGTGTGATGTATCATGTTGTATGCATGCATGTGTGATGTATCATGTTGCATGCATGCATGTGTGATGTATCATGTTGTATGCATGCATGTGTGATGTATCATGTTGCATGCATGCATGTGTGATGTATCATGTTGTATGCATGCATGTGTGATGTATCATGTTGCATGCATGCATGTGTGATGTATCATGTTGTATGCATGCATGTGTGATGTATCATGTTGCATGCATGCATGTGTGATTTATCATGTTGTATGCATGCATGTGATATGTATCATGTTGCATGCATGCATGTGTGACGTATCTTGTTGCATGCATGCATGATGTATCATGTTGTATGCATACATGCGTGATGTATCATGTTGTATGCATGCATGTGTGATGTATCATGCTGCATGCATGCATGTGTGATGTATCATGTTGCATGCGTGCATGTGTGATGTATCATGTTGAATGCATGCATGTGTGATGTATCATGTTGCATGCATGCATGTGTGATGTATCATGTTGCATGCGTGCATGTGTGATATATCATGTTGTATGCATGCATGTGTGATGTATCATGTTGTATGCATGCATGTGTGATGTATCATGTTGCATGCATGCATGTGTGATGTATCATGTTGCATGCATGCATGTGTGATGTATCATGTTGCATGCATGCATGTGTGATGTATCATGTTGTATGCATGCATGTGTGATGTATCATGTTGCATGCATGCATGTGTGATGTATCATGTTGTATGCATGCATGTGTGATGTATCATGTTGCATGCATGCATGTGTGATGTATCATGTTGTATGCATGCATGTGTGATGTATCATGTTGCATGCATGCATGTGTGATGTATCATGTTGTATGCATGCATGTGTGATGTATCATGTTGCATGCATGCATGTGTGACGTATCTTGTTGCATGCATGCATGATGTATCATGTTGTATGCATACATGTGTGATGTATCATGTTGTATGCATGCATGTGTGATGTATCACGTTGCATGCATGCATGTGTGATGTATCATGTTGTATGCATGCATGTGTGATGTATCATGTTGCATGCATGCATGTGTGATGTATCTTGTTGCATGCATGCATGATGTATCATGTTGTATGCATGCATGTGTGATGTATCATGTTGTATGCATGCATGTTTGATGCATCATGTTGTATGCGTGCATGTGTGATGTATCATGTTGTATACATGCATGTGTGATGTATCATGTTGTATGCATGCATGTGTGATGTATCATGTTGCATGCATGCATGTGTGATGTATCATGTTGTATGCATGCATGTGTGATGTATCATGTTGCATGCATGCATGTGTGATGTATCTTGTTGTATGCATGCATGATGTATCATGTTGTATGCATACATGTGTTATGTATCATGTTGTATGCATGCATGTGTGATGCATCACGTTGCATGCATGCATGTGTGATGTATCATGTTGCATGCGTGCATGTGTGATGTATCATGTTGCATGCGTGCATGTGTGATGTATCATGTTGCATGCGTGCACGTGTGATGTATCATGTTGCATGCGTGCACGTGTGATGTATCATGTTGCATGCGTGCATGTGTGATGTATCATGTTGCATGCGTGCATGTGTGATGTATCATGTTGCATGCGTGCATGTGTGATGTATCATGTTGCATGCATGCATGTGTGATGTATCGTGTTGCATGCGTGCATGTGTGATGTATCATGTTGTATGCATGCATGTGTGATGTATCGTGTTGCATGCGTGCATGTGTGATGTATCATGTTGTATGCATGCATGTGTGATGTATCATGTTGTATGCATGCATGTGTGATGTATCATGTTGTATGCATGCATGTGTGATGTATCATGTTGTATGCATACATGTGTGATGTATCATGTTGTATGCATGCATGTGTGATGTATCATGTTGTATGCATGCATGTGTGATGTATCATGTTGTATGCATGCATGTGTGATGTATCATGTTGCATGCATGTTCCAAATAAACACCAAAGCAACTCAACTCAAACACTCTCTGTTTGTGGGGGCAATATTTGTGGTGTGTGTGTGTGTGTGTGTGTGTGTGTGTGTGTGTGTGTGTGTGTGTGTGTGTGTGTGTGTGTGTGTGTGTGTGTGTGTGTGTGTGCGTGCGTATGAATTAGCCATAAAGAGTAAAGCCATTTAAGCTCCAGTGCCAAAGGCCAAAACATCACATCAGCATTACAGCCTATTTACACATTCACAATGCTCCACCATCGCCCCCAACAGCCTGCTGCGGATACATCACACACACACACACACACACACACACACACACACACACACACACACACACACACACACACACACACACACACACACACACACACACACACACACACACACACACACACACACACACACACACATGCACGGTGCACCTGGTTTAACAGAGTTTGTAGTTTTAATTACTGCATGTAGAGTGCAGATAACACAGCCCTGAGAGACTTTTTGACAGTGTGTGTGTGTGTGTGTGTGTGTGTGTGTGTGTGTGTGTGTGTGTGTGCGTGCGTGCGTGCGTGCGTGCGTGCGTGCGCACGTGTGTGTGTGTGTGTGTGTGTCCTGCGTGCAAAAACACACACACCATCACAAAACAGTCTATGATAAGGCAGCAAAAAGTAAAGAGAAACTAAGTAAGATGAAGCATCTTATTATGGTGTTTTACCCCGGGCCTGACAAAATATTGATAAAAGAGGAAAAAAAATACTTTTTATATTCTCCCAGTCTTTTATGCACTTCATCTTCTGGGGGGAACTGTCTCTTTAAGGCCTGGCTTTGCTTTAAACAACTTTTTTTTAGCCCTCGTCTGTGAACTTGGCAACTCCTGCTGGTTCTTGAAAGAATTAGCGCGTGAGAGGAAGTGTTGGATGAATAGAAAGATAGAAGGGGGGTGTAAACAAAGTCTCTTAAAGCTACAACGATCACGTCGGGGTCATCAATGTGCAGATGTTGGGCTTAAAGGCCTACTGAAATGAAATGTTTTTATTTAAACGGGGATAGCAGATCCATTCTATGTGTCATACTTGATCATTTCGCGATATTGCCATATTTTTGCTGAAAGGATTTAGTAGAGAACAACGACGATAAAGTTCGCAACTTTTGGTCGCTGATAAAAAAAAGCCTTGACTGTACCGGAAGTAGCGTGACGTCACAGGGGATAGGGCTGCTCACATTTCCCCATTGTTTACAATGCAGCGAGAGAGATTCGGACCGAGAAAGCGACGATTACCCCATTAATTTGAGCGAGGATGAAAGATTTCTGGATGAGGTACGTGAGAGTGAAGGACTAGAGTGCAGTGCAGGACGGATCTTTTTTTGCTCTGACCGTAACTTAGGTACAAGCTGGTTCATTGGATTTTACACTTTCTCCTTTTTCTATTGTGGATCACGGATTTGTATTTGAAACCACCTCGGATACTATATCCTCTTGAAAATGAGAGTCGAGAATGCGAAATGGACATTCACAGTGACTTTTATCTCCACGACAATACATCGGCAAAATGCTTTAGCTACGGAGCTAACGTGATAGCATCGGGCTCAAATGCCGATAGAAACAAAATAAATAAATCCCTGACTGGAAGGATAGACAGAAGATCAACAATACTATTAAACCATGAAAATGTAACTACACGGTTAATAATTTCCAGCTTGGCGAAGCTTAACAATGCTGTTGCTAACGACGCCATTGAAGCTAACTTAGCTACGGAGCGGCGGCGGGCGTTGTAGCTTTCGACGCCACCCCGGCCGCCATCAGAGTTGGCAAGAAACATATATTTCCCCAAAGTTACGTACGTGACATGCACATAGCGACACGCACGTACGGGCAAGCGATCAAATGTTTGGAAGCCAAAGCTGTACTCACGGTAGCGCGTCTGCTATCCATCTCAAAGTCCTCCTGGTTGTGTTGCTGTAGTCCACCGCTAATACACCGATCCCACCTACAGCTTTCTTCTTTGCAGTCTCCATTGTTCATTAAACAAATTGCAGAAGATTCACCAACACAGATGTCCGGAATACTGTGGAATTTTGAGATGAAAACAGAGCAGTTTGTATGGTGACACATTGGGTACCAATACTTTCGTTGCCGCCGTGACGTCACGCGCATACGTCATCATACCTAGAAGTTTTCAACCGGAAGTGTGGCGGGACATTTAAAATGTCACTTTATAAGTTAACCCGGCCGTATTGGCATGTGTTGCAATGTTAAGATTTCATCATTGATATATAAACTATCAGACTGCGTGGTCGCTAGTAGTGGCTTTCAGTAGGCCTTTAACCTCAACAGATATCGACTCAATTTGTTCAAAGTAGGCACGTAACAATGAACAGTAATAATGATAACTGAAATAAAACTCCCGACGGTTAGTATTAGCATTTTAAATTAAGATGACGGAAAACCCGGGATTGATAACTGCGCTTTGATAAACTCACTGACTAACGCAAGCTTGACGCAAGCGGTTGGCCATTCTTTTCTTTTTAACAGGCATCACGGCACGTCGTCGTCACATCATGACATTGCTGGTTTTACGAGCAGAGGAGCATGTTGGGCAGCGCACACACACTGAGTACTTACAAGCAGACACAGTGTGTAGACAGAAAAGGGAGAACGGACGCATTTTGGTGTAAAAAGTACAGATAAAGGTGAAGTATAACACTGAAACACCCTCAGGAAGAGGTGCTTTAAGACATGGCTAGCTAGCTAGTGTTTTAGCTACTACTAAATCACTAATCCTCGTCTCCATGGCGACAAATCAAGTGAGTTTCTTTCAAGTACCATTATCACTGCAGGACGAGGAATAGCTAAACATGCTTCACTACACACCGTAGAAGGATACAATAGCTCACAGGCGTCACAATGTAAACAAACGCCAAGGGTGGATCTACACCTGACATCCACTGTAATGATACCAAGTACAGGAGCGTATCTAGTCGATACTAATATGATTACATCGATATGTTTTATTGTCACAACATCTTCTTTCGGTTTTTTAAAATTCATATTATGTTTATAAAGTCAGTAAATATGTCCCTGGACACATGAGGACTTTGAATATGACCAATGTATGATCCTGTAACTACTTGGTATCAGATCCATATCTAAATGTGTGGTATCATCCAAAACTAATGTAAAGTATCAAAGAAGAGAAGAATAAATGATTATTACATTTTAACAGAAGTGTAGATAGAACATGTTAAAACAGGAAATAAGCAGATATTAACAGTAAATGAACAAGTGGATTAATAATCCATTTTTTACAGTTTGTCCCTCATAATGTGTACAAAATAATAGGTGTATAAATGACACAATATGTTACTGCATACGTCAGCAGACTAATTAGGAGTCTTTGTTTGTTTACTTACTACTAAAAGACAAGTTGTCTAGTATGTTCACTATTTTATTTAAGGACTAAATTACAATAATAAACATATGTAGCATTTTTTGTTCAAATAAAGCCAATAATGAAATTTTTTGTGGTCCCCTTTATTTAGAAAAGTATTGAAAAGTACCGAAATATGTTTTGGTACCGGTACTGGTACCAAAATACTGGTATCGGGACAACACTATGCAGTACATGTCTTTTTTTTCCCTGTCAAAATAGAAAAATAAAGAAAGATAAAGTACTTCATTGGTGCATATTATTTCCAAGCTTTCACGGGCCATTCAAAACGATGTGGCGGGTAAGATCTTGAGTTTGACACCAGTGCTCTCGACTTCTTGCCTGTACCTCACCTTCCTTGCTCTGCGACCTGGGGTCCAAACAAAGAACGGCAAAATAAGAATGTAACACCTCTCCTCCTAACCCAAAATCCTACGTTTCCACTCCCCACTCCGTGGGAATCTGTTGTATAGTACACAACAATGTGCGCATAAGTGCAGAAATACACTACATTGCCAAAAGTATTTGGCCACCTGCCTTGACTCACATCCTAACCCATAGGGTTCAATATGACCTTTTCCAGCTATTACAGCTTCAACTCTTCTGGGAAGGCTGTCCACAAGGTTGCGGAGTGTGTTTGTTGGAATTTTCGACTATTCTTCCAAAAGCGCATTGGTGAGGACACACACTGATGTTGGTGGAGAAGGCCTGGCTCTCAGTCTCCGTTATAATTCATCCCAAAGGGTTCAGGTCAGGACTCTGTGCAGGCCAGTCAAGTTCATCCACACCAGACTCTGTCATCCATGTCTGTATGGACCTTGCTTTGTGCAGCTGCTCGGCCATTGGAAACCCATCCCACGAAGCTCTCTGCGTACCGTACGTGGGCTAATTGGAAGGTCACATGACGTTTGGAGCTCTGTAGCAACTGACTGTGCGAAAAGTCGGCGACCTCTTTGCACGATGCGCTATAGCATCCGCTGATCCCTCTCTGTCAGTTTACGTGGCCTACCACTTGGCGGCTGAGTTGCTGTTGTTCCCAAACTCTTCCATTTTCTTATAATAAAGCCCACAGTTGACTTTGGAATATTTAGGAGCGAGGAAATTTCACGACTGGATTTGTTGCACAGGTGGCATCCTATGACAGTTCCACGCTGGAAATCACTGAGAGCGGCCCATTCTTTCACAAATGTTTGTAGAAACAGTCTCCATGCCTAAGTGCTGGATTTGATGCACCTGTGGCCGGGTCAAGTGATTAGGACTAGGGATGTCCGATAATATCGGCCTGCCGATATTATCGGCCGATAAATGCATTAAAATGTAATATCGGAAATTATCGGTATCGTTTTTTTTATTATCTGTATCGTTTTTTTTTTGTTTTTTTTTAATTATTAAATCAACATAAAAAACACAAGATACACTTACAATTAGTGCACCAACCCAAAAAACCTCCCTCCCCCCATTTCTTTCTGTTATTAATATTCTGCTTCCTACATTATATATCAATATATATCAATACAGTCTGCAAGGGATACAGTCCGTAAGCACACATGATTGTGCGTGCTGCTGTTCCACCAATAGTACTAACCTTTAACAGTTAATTTTACTCATTTTCATTAATTACTACTTTCTATGTAACTGTTTTTATATTGTTTTACTTTCTTTTTTATTCAAGAAAATGTTTTTAATTTAGTTATCTTATTTTATTATTATTTTTAAAAAGTACCTTATCTTCACCATACATGGTTGTCCAAATTAGGCATAATAATGTGTTAATTCCACGACTGCATATATCGGTTGATATCGGTATCGGTTGATATCGGTATCGGTAATTAAAGAGTTGGACAATATCGGAATATCGGATATCGGCAAAAAGCCATTATCGGACATCCCTAATTAGGACACCTGATTCCGATCATTTGGATGGGCGGCCAAATACTTTTGGCAACATAGTGTATTTGGCTGCCACGCTCGTCGGCCAAAAACGACGCAGAGTGGCGGGTGGAAAGTGTCCAGTGGAGCAGTGAAGGCATCACGTTAGCAGGATTACTGCAGACGGCGGAGTCGTGAAACGGCGGGCTTATCTCAGGCGCCGTCTTTAGCGCACAGCGGGCTCACTTTGACAGCCTGCCGCGTGGCGTTATCGCGGCCGGCCTATAAAAAAGTACGTGCGTCCGCCAAGCTGCCACATGTTCTCGCACCTTCCACCAGAGGAGACGACGAGCCGCTAACTGCGCTTCCCGCTGACTGACAGCCATTTCAAACCCGGGCGCCGACTTTTCCGCCCTTAAAGGCGAGACGCCGGCGGGGCGAGGAGGTGTGTATCGGCCCGGGTTGCCATGGCGACACGCGATGTAATTAAAAGGAAAACTCCAGCATGTTGTCAGCATCGAACTTTACTTCTTGTCTCTTTTTTTTTTTTAGCAGCTAATTTTAGGCTGCAGCGTGGGCTTTAAAGACTTTGTGGAAGGAGAGAGGATTACCTGGAATTTTAAGGTGTGATGGGATCCTGTTACCATGGATACCGTGTCAACCCTGAAAAGAGAGATAGTTGAGCACACGGACACAACTTTCCTCTGCTCACGTCTGTAACGAGTGGAAACTCAATCATCCATCCATCTATCCATTTCCCTCCGCTTATCCCAGGTCGGGTCGCGGGGGCAGCAGCCTAAGCAGAGAAGCCCAGACTTCCCTCTCCCCAGCCACTTGGTCCAGCTCCTCCCGGGGGATCCCGAGGCGTTCCCAGGCCAGCCGGGAGACATAGTTTTCCCAACATGTCCTGGGTCTTCCCCGTGGTCTCCTCCCGGTCGGACGTGCCCCTAACACCTCCCTGGGGAGGCGTTCGGGTGGCATACTGAGCAGATGCCCGAACCACCTAATTTGGGCCGCTTGTACCCGTGATCTTGTCCTTTCGGTCATAACCCAAAGTTCATGACCATAGGTGAGGAGGGGAACGTAGATCGACCGGTAAATTGAGAGCTTTGCCTTTGCCTCAATCATCACATGCAAAACATTTACTACTAATGCAGTGTTTCCCATAAACTGCCAAGATACTTGTGGCGGTGGGGGCGTGGCTATGGGCGTGGTCACCATGACATCATCGATCAATTTGCATAATTTACTACAATGATTTGATTTTCTCCAAAAAGGCTCAAAAAATGTATACTTACTAATTAATAATAACAGTTTTGTTTTAAACGTCCATCCATCCATCCATCCATTTTACAATATAATTACAACACTTTATGTACATATGTATATACAGATCTGAACAATATGTTATTCACTGAAATATATTTATTAATTGTGGTTCTTACAAAAAATAATATCTTATAAAATATAAAAGCTAAAATGTCTCAAAGCTCTGCCCCTTTAATTAGTGCATACTAAATAATTTAACTTTAGCCTACTACTACAACCATATTATTTACCAGCAACATAAAGTGAAACAGAGGCAGAGTTGTCCTGCCACAGTCAGTAACAAATCAACAGAAAACAGTAGTGGTGGTAGATAGACACAGAGCTTCATCAAACATCTGATCCACTGAACAAAGAGCTCCAAAAATCTTGAACTTTAGACTGCCATCAGTTTTACTCCCTACACTTAACCATGTGTTTCCTACTGCCTGCAGACTTTGCACCCTTTGTTATATACACATGTTGTGTTTCTAATATAAATACATTTAATAAAGTCAAATACAAATAAGGCAACAAGAGAAGTATCCTACACTTCTCTTTTGTAAAGTAAATCTGAACAGCTGATATGGGCATCTACATCAACTATATGATTTGCCTGAGAAGCTGGACAGGACAAAAAAAAAAAAAATAAATAAATAAAAAATTATTATTATTTTTTTTAATTTTTTTTTAATTTGTGGCGGACGTAATTCTTTTGTGGCGGGCCGCCACAAATAAATGAATGTGTGGGAAACACTGTAATGAAATATGTCACAGTAAGCAAATACAGGAATTCATCTAAAACGTTACGGTGCAGAAGTAAGGACGTCGTTTTGGCTCTGTATTCATTATATATTTACAACAGAATGGAGGGTGAAACTAATCCAAAATGTGTAGAGAGTATCTGGAGAGTGTTACCGGAAGTGTTGAGCGAGGTGCGGAAGTCCAAGAGGGGGCAAGGAAAGCTCGGAGGTCCGTGGGCAGGCGTGACGTCAAGGGCAGGAGCGAGGCGTCAGAGTCCGTGTCGAGATCCACGAGGCAGCCGGGGAACCAGAGGGGAATACGGGGAGTCGAGACACACGGCTCGTGACGCGGGATCTGGAACACGACACAGGACAACACACGGTGAGCACAGAGGTGGGGTAACACAGAGAGGGCGAATGCACATGGAGATGGACAGTTACGGCTTACTGTACGGAAAAGGTAATCAATCATCAATCAATCAATGTTTACTTATATAGCCCTAAATCACGAGTGTCTCAAAGGGCTGCCCAAGCCACAACCACATCCTCGGCTCAGATCCCACATCAGGGCAAGAAAAAAACTCAACCCAATGGGATGACAATGAGAAACCTTGGAGGGGACCGCAGATGTGGGCACCCTCCCCTCCTGGGCCACCGGTGCAATGGACGTCGAGTGGATCTAGCATAATATTGTGAGAGTCCAGTCCATAGTGCATCTAACATAATAGTGTGAGAGTCCAGTCCATAGTGGATCTAACATAATAGTGAGAGTCCAGTCCATAGTGGATCTAACATAATAGTGTGAGAGTCCAGTCCATAGTGGATCTAACATAATAGTGAGAGTCCAGTCCATAGTGGATCTAACATAATAGTGTGAGAGTCCAGTCCATAGTGGATCTAACATAATAGTGAGAGTCCAGTCCATAGTGGATCTAACATAATAGTGAGAGAGTCCAGTCCATAGTGGATCTAATATAATAGTGTGAGAGTCCAGTCCATAGTGGATCTAACATAATAGTGTGAGAGTCCAGTCCATAGTGGATCTAGCATAATAGTGTGAGAGTCCAGTCCATAGTGGATCTAACATAATAGTGTGAGTCCAGTCCATAGTGGATCTAACATAATAGTGAGAGTCCAGTCCATAGTGGATCTAACATAATAGTGTGAGAGTCCAGTCCATAGTGGATCTAACATAATAGTGTGAGAGTCCAGTCCATAGTGGATCTAGCATAATAGTGAGAGAGTCCAGTCCATAGTGGATCTAATATAATAGTGTGAGAGTCCAGTCCATAGTGGATCTAACATAATAGTGTGAGAGTCCAGTCCATAGTGGATCTAGCATAATAGTGTGAGAGTCCAGTCCATAGTGGATCTAACATAATAGTGAGAGAGTCCAGTCCATAGTGGATCTAACATAATAGTGAGAGTCCAGTCCATAGTAGATCTAACATAATAGTGTGAGAGTCCAGTCCATAGTGGATCTAACATAATAGTGTGAGAGTCCAGTCCATAGTGGATCTAACATAATAGTGAGAGTCCAGTCCATAGTGGATCTAACATAATAGTGAGAGAGTCCAGTCCATAGTGGATCTAATATAATAGTGTGAGAGTCCAGTCCATAGTGGATCTAACATAATAGTGTGAGAGTCCAGTCCATAGTGGATCTAGCATAATAGTGTGAGAGTCCAGTCCATAGTGGATCTAACATAATAGTGTGAGAGTCCAGTCCATAGTGGATCTAACATAATAGTGAGAGTCCAGTCCATAGTAGATCTAACATAATAGTGTGAGAGTCCAGTCCATAGTGGATCTAACATAATAGTGTGAGAGTCCAGTCCATAGTGGATCTAACATAATAGTGAGAGTCCAGTCCATAGTGGATCTAACATAATAGTGAGAGAGTCCAGTCCATAGTGGATCTAATATAATAGTGTGAGAGTCCAGTCCATAGTGGATCTAACATAATAGTGTGAGAGTCCAGTCCATAGTGGATCTAACATAATAGTGTGAGAGTCCAGTCCATAGTGGATCTAGCATAATAGCGTGAGAGTCCAGTCCATAGTGGATCTAACATAATAGTGTGAGTCCAATCCATAGTGGATCTAACATAATAGTGAGAGTCCAGTCCATAGTGGATCTAACATAATAGTGTGAGAGTCCAGTCCATAGTGGATCTAACATAATAGTGTGAGTCCAGTCCATAGTGGATCTAACATAATAGTGTGAGTCCAGTCCATAGTGGATTTAACATAATAGTGAGAGTCCAGTCCATAGTGGATCTAACATAATAGTGTGAGAGTCCAGTCCATAGTGGATCTAACATAATAGTGAGAGTCCAGTCCATAGTGGATCTAACATGATAGTGTGAGAGTCCAGTCCATAGTGGATCTAACATAATAGTGTGAGTCCAGTCCATAGTGGATCTAACATAATAGTGTGAGTCCAGTCCATAGTGGATTTAACATAATAGTGAGAGTCCAGTCCATAGTGGATCTAGCATAATAGTGTGAGAGTCCAGTCCATAGTGGATCTAACATAATAGTGAGAGTCCAGTCCATAGTGGATCTAACATAATAGTGAGAGTCCAGTCCATAGTGGATCTAACATAATAGTGTGAGAGTCCAGTCCATAGTGGATCTAGCATAATAGCGTGAGAGTCCAGTCCATAGTGGATCTAACATAATAGTGTGAGTCCAATCCATAGTGGATCTAACATAATAGTGAGAGTCCAGTCCATAGTGGATCTAACATAATAGTGTGAGAGTCCAGTCCATAGTGGATCTAACATAATAGTGTGAGAGTCCAGTCCATAGTGGATCTAACATAATAGTGTGAGAGTCCAGTCCATAGTGTATCTAACATAATAGTGTGAGTCCAGTCCATAGTGGATCTAACATAATAGTGTGAGTCCAGTCCATAGTGGATTTAACATAATAGTGAGAGTCCAGTCCATAGTGGATCTAACATAATAGTGTGAGAGTCCAGTCCATAGTGGATCTAACATAATAGTGTGAGAGTCCAGTCCATAGTGGATCTAACATAATAGTCTGAGAGTCCAGTCCATAGTGGATCTAACATAATAGTGTGAGAGTCCAGTCCATAGTGGATCTAACATAATAGTGTGAGAGTCCAGTCCATAGTGGATCTAACATAATAGTGTGAGAGTCCAGTCCATAGTGGATCTAACATAATAGTCTGAGAGTCCAGTCCATAGTGGATCTAACATAGTAGTGAGAGTCCAGTCCATAGTGGATCTAACATAATAGTGTGAGAGTCCAGTCCATAGTGGATCTAACATAATAGTGTGAGAGTCCAGTCCATAGTGGATCTAACATAATAGTCTGAGAGTCCAGTCCATAGTGGATCTAACATAATAGTGTGAGAGTCCAGTCCATAGTGGATCTAACATAATAGTGTGAGAGTCCAGTCCATAGTGGATCTAACATAATAGTGTGAGAGTCCAGTCCATAGTGGATCTAACATAATAGTCTGAGAGTCCAGTCCATAGTGGATCTAACATAATAGTGAGAGTCCAGTCCATAGTGGATCTAACATAATAGTGAGAGTCCAGTCCATAGTGGATCTAACATAATAGTGTGAGAGTCCAGTCCATAGTGGATCTAGCATAATAGCGTGAGAGTCCAGTCCATAGTGGATCTAACATAATAGTGTGAGTCCAATCCATAGTGGATCTAACATAATAGTGAGAGTCCAGTCCATAGTGGATCTAACATAATAGTGTGAGAGTCCAGTCCATAGTGGATCTAACATAATAGTGTGAGAGTCCAGTCCATAGTGGATCTAACATAATAGTGTGAGAGTCCAGTCCATAGTGGATCTAACATAATAGTGTGAGTCCAGTCCATAGTGGATCTAACATAATAGTGTGAGTCCAGTCCATAGTGGATTTAACATAATAGTGAGAGTCCAGTCCATAGTGGATCTAACATAATAGTGTGAGAGTCCAGTCCATAGTGGATCTAACATAATAGTGTGAGAGTCCAGTCCATAGTGGATCTAACATAATAGTGTGAGAGTCCAGTCCATAGTGGATCTAACATAATAGTGTGAGAGTCCAGTCCATAGTGGATCTAACATAATAGTGTGAGAGTCCAGTCCATAGTGGATCTAACATAATAGTCTGAGAGTCCAGTCCATAGTGGATCTAACATAATAGTCTGAGAGTCCAGTCCATAGTGGATCTAACATAATAGTGTGAGAGTCCAGTCCATAGTGGATCTAACATAATAGTGTGGGAGTCCAGTCCATAGTGGATCTAACATAATAGTGTGGGGGTCCAGTCCATAGTGGATCTAACATAATAGTGTGAGAGTCAAGTCCATAGTGGATCTAACATAATAGTGTGAGAGTCCAGTCCATAGTGGATCTAACATAATAGTGAGAGTCCAGTCCATAGTGGATCTAACATGATAGTGTGAGAGTCCAGTCCATAGTGGATGTAACATAATAGTGTGAGAGTCCAGTCCATAGTGGATCTAACATAATAGTGAGAGAGTCCAGTCCATAGTGGATCTAACATAATAGTGAGAATCCAGTCCATAGTGGATCTACCATAGTAGTGAGAGTCCAGTCCATAGTGGATCTAACATAATAGTGAGAGTCCAGTCCATAGTGGATCTAACATAATAGTGTGAGAGTCCAGTCCATAGTGGATCTAACATAATAGTGTGAGAGTCCAGTCCATAGTGGATCTAACATAATAGTGTGAGAGTCCAGTCCATAGTGGATCTAACATAATAGTCTGAGAGTCCAGTCCATAGTGGATCTAACATAATAGTCTGAGAGTCCAGTCCATAGTGGATCTAACATAATAGTGTGAGAGTCCAGTCCATAGTGGATCTAACATAATAGTGTGGGAGTCCAGTCCATAGTGGATCTAACATAATAGTGTGGGGGTCCAGTCCATAGTGGATCTAACATAATAGTGTGAGAGTCAAGTCCATAGTGGATCTAACATAATAGTGTGAGAGTCCAGTCCATAGTGGATCTAACATAATAGTGAGAGTCCAGTCCATAGTGGATCTAACATGATAGTGTGAGAGTCCAGTCCATAGTGGATGTAACATAATAGTGTGAGAGTCCAGTCCATAGTGGATCTAACATAATAGTGAGAGAGTCCAGTCCATAGTGGATCTAACATAATAGTGAGAATCCAGTCCATAGTGGATCTACCATAGTAGTGAGAGTCCAGTCCATAGTGGATCTAACATAATAGTGAGAGTCCAGTCCATAGTGGATCTAACATAATAGTGTGAGAGTCCAGTCCATAGTGGATCTAACATAATAGTGTGAGAGTCCAGTCCATAGTGGATCTAACATAATAGTGTGAGAGTCCAGTCCATAGTGGATCTAACATAATAGTGTGAGAGTCCAGTCCATAGTGGATCTAACATAATAGTGTGAGAGTCCAGTCCATAGTGGATCTAACATAATAGTGTGAGAGTCCAGTCCATAGTGGGGCCAGCAGGAGATCATCTTGAGTGGAGACAGGTCAGCAGCGCAAAGACGTCCCCAATTGATGCACAGATGAGTGGTCCACCCTGGGTCCCGACTTTGGACAGCTAGCGCTTCATCTGTGGTCACCGAATCTGTGCCCTTTACGTAGGTAACTACGTTCTGGCCTGGAACGCTTAAGAAGCCCAGGAAGCTCATCAGCAACAGGTGTGTAGAGCGCCGATTGATTGCCGATCGAATGCAGCCGCCTGCTGTAGCCCGAGTGTCGTGCGCCGGCGCGCTCTTGGAAGTGCGCTCAGCGCAGCGCACAGATGACTGCGCACTGTGTCACTTATCCTTTAACAACTAAGAGTACACTCAAATAGTCACGGAAATTACAGCAAAAATACATTTTTATAAAGAATATACACAGATAAAACTACTCACAGTACTCCTAGTGGTTAGAGTGTCCGCC